>NW_027526361.1:109148828-109248295 GCF_048455015.1 Haemaphysalis longicornis
GACATTTGCAACGCAATGAACAGATACGCAGCCAATTCTTTCGTCGTAACTGTGGCGGTCATTTTCTGGAGCCGACAATAACGACAACAGCAATAACAACGACAACGACGACGACAACAACAGCGACGCTTTTTTGCAGAATGAGGCACTTAAGGGTTTCACCTTAAAATTCACCCAAGGGCGATCACCCGGGAAACGCCTCAGCAGTTACGAAAACCAGATCGAGGCTACGCTTTTTGTTTCAATAGCGAACCGCAGATGATGCCCCAGTGACCCCGTCGTTCTGGGTGGCTTAAGAGAGCGTGTTTTAAAAAGTATAATGCTTTCTTGCAAGGATTTCGCGGTTCAAAGGTTCAAGGCGCGGTAACGCCTTGGGGTAGAACTATAACAACATTAAGTGAGGCAAGAACAAAGAGTATTGAACCTTGAGAATTTGCATCTTCTTTTTTAAGCACCTTTGGTACCTTGGGGGATACAACATTCAGCACAGCAAGACGGCAACTTCACTCATTTGTTTGCTATAATGGACCATCTGGAGGTTAAAGAAAAGCTCCACGTCCGGCACTGAACTTGTGCGCTTGGCCTGATGGCAGCCTTCGCAAAATTTCCTTGTAATAAAATAACTTACGTCATCTGCTAGTGACGCTGACGTTTAGGATTATTTGCGTTATCCCTAGAAATTTCCGACGTGTCGTACTGTTTCTAGAAACGTAGTAGAAATGGCTTATACAGAAAACGAATATTTCGCCTACACTGACCTTTTACCAGGAACAAGAAGTTGCGCCTCCTTGTGCCGTGCGATTCCTCAGTGCCTCCTTTCCACTCAGAGTTGGCAGAAAGCACATACGATGTAACTTGAAGGTATTACCACTCCAGAGAAACTTACAAAAATTTCGGTTATGCCTCAACGAACGCATATAAACTGCTTTATTTGTTCATGAAACAGGAAATGAGCATTACGCCATACCGCCACTCCGTAGTAAGTTCAAACGTGCCTGTATGCGTGCGGGCAGACATGTAATCGCTGCCAGCACCGGTGCAAAGCCGCCGATTTCACCGCACAGCGCGTGCGGATATTCAGCGCTAAATGGCTCAAGGCCGCTTGTCTGACCCAGTGCCGACGGCGGCCTAGTAGACCCCGGGAAGACGGCCGGAAGATACGACGGGCTTGGCCCGGCACAAAACAGGTTGTGCACTAGAGCCAGCTATAGTGGCCGACTGCTCGCAGCTGAGGGACAGCAACCTAAATGCTCGTTTTTATTGTGTACGGAGTTTCAAAGTCCTCGATTGAGGCTTGTTTTGAAAAGCGTTCCCTATTTTAGTCATGCGTGACTGTGTACTTCAGCAGCTCGAAATCGGCGACGCGACCAAATATGCCTTACTGACGAATTCATAGCGCAAAGAACGAAGACAGGAAAGAGGTCACACAACACAGCGCTAACTTCCAACTAGTTTTATTTCACATACACGCACATGTAAGTATCCACAGCCTACCCGCACTCCCATCCCACTCTCACCGCCAATTTTGAGGTGTTGAAGACATGCGCAGAAAAGTTGCCTCCTTATCTGACAAATTTAGGGACGGCACGCTCACACAGGAAAACCCCGCTTTACTAATCAAATTTGCCTCTATTAGTTCTCTTGCATTTTGTTCCTTATGTTTCGAACGTACCACACATTGCACAAACCATGGCGCGCAGCCGCAGTCATGGCAGTGAACAGACAAATGGCCATCCCTGTAGTTGCTGACATTCCGTATGTGCCCATCGAACCGGTCGTTACCGACATCGGCCGGATTGGCCTATACACATTTTCATCCGTCAATCTTTAATACGATCAGGACATGTTCTGGGCTGTGTTGCGCATGCGCAGTGACATCTTCCTATCCTTTGCGGCAATTATAAAGCCGCTAGCACAGCCCACTGATAAAATGGAAGCGCCCAGAACGAAGAAGCAAAAAGGTCTATATATTGCTTCCCGCAGGATAGGGGAACATCGTACACCACAACTACAGTGATCGTACCGCTACTACATCGTACACCACAACTACAGCAATTATAGGGATGGCAATTTGTCTATTCACTGCCACCACTGCGGCTGCGTGCCATGATTTGAGCAATGTGTGGTACCTTGGAAACATAAGGAACAAAATGCAAGAGAAATAGTATTTTGTGATGGAGGCGAAGGGCAAGAATGCCCGTGTATACGAGATTTCGACGCATGTTAAAGATCCCCAGGTGGTCAAAATTAATCCGGAGCCCTCCACTACGGCGCGCCTCATCGCCTGCGTTTCGTTGGCGTGTTAAACCTTACAAAAAATCGAGAGAAACAATGGAGGCAGATTTGATCAGTAAAGCGGGGTTGTCCTGTGTGAGCGTGCCGTCACTAAGTTTGTCAGATATGGAGGCAACTTTTATGCGCATGTCTGCAACATGTCAGCATCGGCGGTGAGAGTGGGATGAGAGTGCGGGTAGGCTGTGGATACTATGTGCGTGTATGTGAAATAAAACTAGGTGGAAGTGAGCGCTGTGTTGCGTGTCCTCTTTCCTATGAATCCGTCAAAATCGCCACACCAACTTGCCGAAGAATCCGTACTCGTGAAATGTGCCTTAAAACAATAAACAACAAAAAATAGCAACTGCATCAATCATCAGTGCTTCCAGATCGACTTTTCTGTGGACTAAAGCATACAAGTATCCACAGCCTACCCGCACTCGCTTCCCACTCTCACCGCCGATGCTGACGTGTTGCAGCCATGCGCAGAAAAGTTACCTCCTTATCTGACAAACTTAGTGACGGCACGCTCACACAGGACAACCCCGCTCGTCCTATACACCGCGGGATTTGCTTGAGCAACTGTTGGGACATTCGTGCACTGCACGGAATCAACCCGTTCGCTGTTGCCACTGCCGCTGCCAAGCCATCAATCGGAATTTCCTTCACTGTGCGACGGCATGCCTCTACGTCAAGCGAACAGCTGGCCAACGCCATGTGCTAATACGCTCATGCTCACGACTTAATAATAATATTTCCGTAATCCAACGGTGAAACAGTGTTTATGTCGCTAAGCGAGTGCAAGGCTTTGCCGTAGCATTGCTTAGAAATAGCAAAAGTGATGCAGAAATTACGAAGAAAAAAAAAACAGCTCCAGTTGCTCTTTTGTAACCAAGTTTTCGGTGTAAAGGAACGTGAGGTTTGTGCAAGTCGTTGCAATGCAATGACAAGGATTACTACGAAGCTGCATCTCTCGCCCCGCCGTGCTCCATATTTACGTCAAGGAATGGTTTGGGTAGAAGATGTGGTTCGGGTCTTGTTAAAGGGACCCTGCAACACTAACTTTTTTTGAAATCCTAAATGCTTGCAAAACGTAGTCCACCAACACACCCAGTGCTTAGATTAGGAATCCTAAAGTACCTCAGCCGAAAATTACTGTTCTATGCCCATAAAATAACTTGTAAACTCGCTCAAAAGATTTTTTATTCTTTCCTGGTCTTGACGTTCTTCGACGGCTTTAATTACGTCACTAAGGGCATGTAGCGGCTGTTGGCCCGTTTTCCTTGAGTTTCAGCAATGAACCCTTTTCGATAGCAACTTAAAACAAAAGCCACAAAAACAAAGCAGGAATGGAAGGCGTATCTGGTGCGACGAGAAAATCCCGCAGTGCCGCTCCGTGCTAGCGATAACTATAGCTTTCGCAGTGGTTCCAGACGCGAAGGAAAGAGTGAAAGCGCTTATGGAAAGTGTTGCAGTGACCCTTTACCTCCGATTTTAGTGAACCTTATCACATCTACAATAAATCAGGCATCGGTCTTAGATGCTCCGCAGTATCAAGGTGTCACGCGGGATGTGCCGATGGAGTTGAAGTGCTCTGTATCGAAAATTTCGAGCACTTTGCATAACGTTTTGCGTCACAAGCTGTCAATGCTGTTGTTGTAGAGTGCACATGTGCGATGACTTGCTTCCTAGTGCAGCTATTGGGTGGTGAAACCTATAGCTTGGGGTAACGGAGTCAAAAAGAGCTCGTCGTCTGATGTTTAACTGCTATTCTTCCGTGGTTTGCACGGTGCTGCAAATTTTGCAGAACAAATACTGTCAGGGCTGGGCAAAACCACGACCGTCTTTATAGATAGGGACCTGCCACGCGCGCCGATTCCGTGCGCCGAATTTGTTATTGTTTCTTAGTTCTTTGTTAGTTCTTAGTTAGTTCTTAGTTACTACTTTTCAGTGTTTTTCAATGCCACTGCACCGGCTGGGGTGGCATTTAATCCCTATTTCTCCAATTTACACGCGTCTGCTCGGCCTGCCATAGTTCATATTTCGTCTTTTTCTCGATCTGTTGGGCTCAACCTTTGCCGATTCACGCTGGGTGAAGTGCGCAATTTCTGCGTGATCGGCGGTGCGCTCAAATAAGAGCTTTCAACGCCAAATAGTTACTTCGCTAGCCTGGCGAAAGCACGCACCCAGCCGGCGTTCACCGAACGTGCACCCACCCGGGTATGGTCCGCAAAATGTCTGCAGCTTCTGACCCTTTGCTAACGCGTGCCATGACATTCCATGAGTTTGACAGCGCGCATAGATCCGAAAGGATAAAACAAAAAAAATATGCAGTGGGTTTTGTTTTATACCATGGAACAAAAATATGAACAGGAAGAAGCACTTTGCGCGCACTGGTTCATATAATGCACCAAAAAGGAAGAACAGTAAGAAACATTCGGCACGAGGTCAAGTTAAATTGGCTTACGACGCACAGCACGAGTAAAACAATAAAAAACTAGCGTGCGCCATAAAGTTCCCGCGCAGTCTTGGCTGGCCTTCAGCGTTTGAGGCAGTGTAGCAGCAGCATGAATAGTGATTCGTGAAAAAGTAGCTGCAGTGAGTCTGGTGCTGAGGTTGTAGGTTGTAGTCGACTTAGGCAGGAGGCTCGGCGATAAACCTAGCCAAAAGAAACACGTTCTCGAAAGAATATGCTGAAAGATCCTGCAATACTTTTGCATCGTGCTTTCAGTGAACATATCGTACGCGATGGTATTTGTTGCGCATGCAGCTAAGCAAGCCCAGCAGGCGCACGCAAAAGGCCATTTGTTTTCCCCATGTTCCGATAGCTTCGGTACGGGGCAGTGGCTCAAGAAGATATCCCAAAGAGAGCTGGTTCTCGCCGCAAGCATTTCCCTGGAACGTCTACCACACCCGAGTTTGCCATTTGCTGGGCTTCTAAGCCACCCCAACGTAGCTCCTACAAGCGTGGCACTCCGTTATGGTGAAAACGCCCCAGCCGCAAAAACGGTTGCCGTCGATTAGTGCTCCTTTCGTTAGAAAAAAACGTTGTTTTCCCGCAAGAATGACAGCGCTTCCACGCATGAAGTGGCCCCGTCGGCGTTTTAAGTGCAATGCACTTCTTATTAAGCGACCCTGAACCTGCGTCCACCGGCGATGTCCGCGCACGTGGAGATGGGCGCGCGCAGCCTGGCCGCTGACATGGCACATACCCACGTGGGGGATTGGCCAGGAATCTCCTCGTCTTCCTTGGCAACGGGGGGAGATGGGCGCGCGCTGCCTGGCCGCTGACATGGCACATACCCACGTGGGGGATTGGCCAAGAATCGGGCGTGAGAAGGGCTAATGCACCTGCTTAAAGGAGTACTGACACGAAATTTCAAAGCTGAGATCCGCTCTAGCAATCAAGTACAACGACAACACAAATAGGTGTCTGTGAATAAATGCATCTTTCTTTCTTTGTAGTTGTGTGTGTGTGTGTGATCTCTCTTTCGCGAACATTACCGAACCGCGCAAATTCAACTCGTGCATTCGCACTTCCACATTCTTCCCCTCGGGGAAATGCGGGGAATTTTTTATACACATTTTAGCCTTCCCTGTGAACTTTTGCACGTGCATAGACGAGCTTCCTGTAAAAAGAAAGCTCCACGACGCAAAGCTAAACTCTCAATGTTTCCGCATGTTTAAACTAATGAATATGCTCGGAAATAAACAATGCTAGTCGAGCCGGCGCCTATATGCAGGCAGTGGGGTTTACTTCCTTACGTTGAAGTTTGCGTACCTCGGAAACGCTTCTCGATTTAACCGTTCATTCTCGTTCCCGGCCGGTATTATAACTGGTGATCGGTACTATCGGCATTGATAGGTACGACCGCTACTTTTTATGTGAGAAGTCGCAGGCCCAATATTGGTAGGGAAGCGAAGCTGGTGAGTTCGGGGATTAAATGTAGCCCCACCTGACGGAGCGCGCCGTCCGTACAAGGCAAATTTTTCGCACACTGGCTCCCATTGTTGTCGGCTGCGATGGGCAGGTTGATATCTATAAAGCTGGTCCTTGGCAAACCCCGCTTTTTACACCAGGTATTCGTTATCAGGCGAAATTCATCTGTGGCCGACTTTTCCGGAACTCGGCAACTAGATTGGGATCTTCCACATCCTCCTACAAGGTACAACCGCTTGTTAGACCACATAGAAGCAATGTCTACGAGGACATTTCAGGATATCTATTTCGCCCTATCAATAAACAAATTGATATAGCACCCATTATGGGTGAGAGAGAGATGACTATTCGCGTAAACGGTATGATCGTTAAATTGGGGAGGTGACTTACCCGGCCAGCGAAGGTAGCTACCACTTGACATCTAGTAGGCTAACGAAGATTCGCAACTACATGATTGTTATCGCGCTCCCCTCCCTACACCCCCCCCCCACACCTGCTTTGCATTCCCCACTCCTTCTGTCCTGCTCACTTATCCAGTGCTTCACGCACAGATGGCTCCGGGTACGAGGCTAGACAGGGGCTGATTTACGGCAAGGTGTCGGATGCCGACAAAGAAGTCTAATTGCACTGACAAATACTTTACGCCACCGAGTCCCCACTACCCCAGCCTACGCATTAATTGGTGCGCGGTGTTCACATGCCGCCCTGTTCGGCCTGATGCCAGCGTCTGCAGTAACATGACGTTAACCACAAGAACCTATCGTTCCTAGGAACGCCCGAAAATCACCTGCCCCCACGGGCTCAATCCGCAATCCCCAGCGCGTAAGACGTGGGTTCTATTCCTTCAAACCTGTGCTAAAGTTTCGTTCTTCTGGCTGCCAAATTTCTTAGCTCGTCGTAAGAGGCCAGACAGTGACATACGCACCACAAAGTGGGGGAATTAAGCCAGGAACGCCAATCTCATTAAAAGCATTTTGCAAGTTTCCACAAGCGCATACTTACTCGTAGAGGTCCGAAGAGTTCAAAAACGTTTTGTCCCGTGTGGGGCCGCCACCAGTCACCGTGGACGGCGGCGTCGGTGGCGTGGAAGTGGTTGTGGTGGTCGTCACCGTGGACGGCGGCGTCGGTGGCGTGGAAGTGGTTGTGGTGGTCGTCACCGTGGATGGCGGCGGCCGCGTGGAGCTTGGTGTGTCCTGAGTGGTCACCCAAGTACTCTCCTCTTCTGTTGGGACCGTCTGGAGACCGGGATCCCAGTAGTCCTCCGCCTCCCACGTCGTGGCATCCTCCCAAGAATCCTCAGCTGCCGTCGTCGGAACGGCCGTGGTGGACCGCCTCAGGGGCGCACGCACTCGCGGGGAACGACGGCCCGTTCCGTGCCTCCTCTTCTTGCTCCCAGCACGGTGGTGTCCATGGCGACGGCGCTTAACGGCCTTTCCGGTCTCCAAGTACTCCGTCGTGGTGAGGAACTCACGTGTCGGCGACACCACGGCTGGCGCCCTGAGCAGTCCAGCTGCGTACGGGGATTGATTGATTTCATTGATTGTGGGGTTTGACGCGCCGACGCTTCACAGGCGACGAGTCGCGCCGTAGTGGAGGGCTCCGGATTAATTTTGTCCACGTGGGAATCTCTAACGTGCGCCGAAGTCTCAAAAACACGGGCTTTTAAGTGCAGATCACTTTATGCGCTCCCCTTGTCGTCCTAGATTGCTCGCTCGACCCAAGCATATAGAGCACCAAGGCGGCGTCCCGGGGTAACGCTGTTGTTCGCGGCGTACCCCAGAGGCTTCGATAGCCAAGCGGTTTATATGGTCATAAGCGTTCGAAACTCGTGAAACGCTGGCGCTTGTCATACATCTTCCAGTTGTTTAGCGCAAAGAAACCTATAGGTACATTTGAGGCAAAATATACGTTATTAACCGGCAGCGACCGCGTTCCTTTAGTTAAGGACGCCCGTTGGGTTAGTTTTTACGATAGTAAACGCAAAATGTGCAGTGCAACGCCGGAACGTGCGGGGAGAAAGCCACAAAGAGAACAGAACTCCCGCTGGCGCAGTTTCAGGTAGGGGGCGCGCGAGCACTGCGAATGCGGGAAATTGGAATGGCATTTGGTGGTAACAGTGAGCGGAGAACGGCGCTACAGCCCGTTATGGCGAATCACTGCTCTGCAATTCCGACGGCTTTCACATTGAGCGGGAAGGATTTAATTTTTTTGCTTTTCGCCTTTATCAGAAAAGCGGCCGCCGCCGCCAGGAATCGAACCCGCGTCCTTGTGCTCAGCAGCGCAATGCCTTAGCCACTGAGCCACCGCGGCGGGTTCTATGCTGAAAAGGTTAGGAAGGAATGTGCAGTACTGGGCGGGAAGTATTTTGTAGCTTTCTGACAACAGGGGAAGGACTTTCCCGTCACATCGGCACTCGAACATGCGACCTCAGTAGCTGTGTTGGGCCGTGATACGACTGGAGTGGAGAAACCTCAAATATCGCTTGAAAGACGGTAACGTTGTCGGAACCAAGCCTTCACCCCTGTCCTTTCCCTTTTCAAATGCCGAAAGTACAAATTCTGATATTATTGTGTTTCGTATAATTACCGTCGACAACCCAGAGGTTGCTGGTTTGTCTGTGGTTCGCTAAGTTGTCTGTAGACTATGCATACGACGCTGGGTCAAGCCAACTATCCGGGTAATCTGACGGTACTTAAATTTCGTAGAGTTTTGGTATTAAAGTTATCGCAGAATGCGTAGAAATTCAGCCTAACATTACTGTGAGCATTCAAGCATCACGGAACCTTGTGGAAGCAAGCGTATATGCTCAAGAAAGATGGGACCAAACAGCAGGCACCTTATTTTTGAAGCATCTTTGCAAACAGTTAGGCACAGGAAATAGCTAATTCCTTGGTTATCAGACGCCGCGTTTAAAATTAGAAAATGGTATGCTAGGTGACACAAACCTGATTCCTTCTTGGCGTACACGTGGCCTTCACCTATGGTCATCGCACCAACCACGGGCACTGCATAGAAGACACACGCAAGGTGTCGCTAAGGACGGGCTACCGAGTGGCGAAAAGGAATTATGCGCTCTAACCCCTACATTTGGCGTCAAGCTGACAAAATTAAGCGTTCCAAATTTCGGCATCATCAATTTTTTAAGATCACATTTTGGAGGTTTAAGGTGCCGAGTCAGTGAGGCGCACCGTAGCGAGGAGCTACAGATTAATTAGACACGGGAACATTTAGCGTGCACCGAAGTGTCGACACAGGGGCCTTTCCGTTAATCGATCACCTCCATAAGAAAAAAAAAATAACAGTGGCTTAGCTCGGCTATGCCAGGATATACGTAGCGTGAGCTAAGGTTCACCAATCCAATCCAATACAATCCAGTCCAGTCCAGTACAGTCCAATCCAATCCAGTCCGGTACGGTCCGGTCCAGTCCAGTCCAGCCACTGCTCCTCGCGCATGCGCAACATGGCTTTCCAGGAGCCACGTGAAACGGCTATCAAGCGGCTCCGGCGCACCGTCAGACTTGGCTACTGCACAACGGAGGCGCACAGCTGGGCACGTGCCGGCGCCAGTGCGTCTGCGCGGCTATGACGTCACTCCTCTGGAATGCGCAGACCGGCGAATGTGCAGACCCAATTCTCTGCACACCCGTGCTCCAATCGGCTTGGATTTCCGATCCAATCCAATCCAATCCAATCCAATCCAGTGCTCTTCGCGCTTGCGCAGCACTGCCCTTCGAGGTCCACGCGAAACTGCTCAACCTCGGCCAGTGTAGCTTGCGCTACAAAACGGCCGCTGGGGCCAGGAACGAACCCGCATCCTTAGGCTCAGCAGCACGACGCCTTAGCCGCCGCCGCCGCGGGCACGAGACAAAAATACGAGGACACATAAGCAAAGAGGGCATCTAGCATTAACGTACTTTGCTGCGGCCTAATACCTACATGCGTGAATACTATGCTATAATTAACCATGTAAGCCTTGAAGCTACTCAGCGAAGATTCCAATAAACGCCTTGACGCTTCCCTTCGTGTCTTGAAGCACTTGAAAAGGTATCGTTATCGCCAGCACAAAGAGGCCCGGCTCATGACTTCCTCGTCACAGTAGATACATTTACAAACTACTGCTTTGCTTTTGTTGTGATTTTTTAGTGGCTATCGAATGCGTTTATAGCTGCAAGTAAAACGAAGCTACCTAAGCCAATTTTTTTCGCTGGTACACTTTGGGGTCATCTATTCTAAGTATATGTACTGGGTGCGCATGGTAATAACATTCTAAAAGCTTTCAAGATTAACAAAAAAGAACAATGTGAAAAAGTGTTGCAGGGTCCAGATGTGTTGGCTGACCACGTTCTGAAAGCGTTCAGGATTTACAAAGGAAACGCGAAAATAGTGTTGTAGGGCCCCTTGAATACATGTCGAACAGATGTTTCAAGGCCGACAGCCACAACGCGTTCACTAGGTTCAATTTCAGTCGGCGAGAGTCTTCGCGCTGCAGTGGCGTATGGGATGCGAGTTCGTTTCGTATTCCCTACTGAATCAGTTTACTTTTCTTCTATATGCGCCGCCCGCCATTTTGTCTGCCGCCATTTCGGTTACGCCGCATTTCTGACCAACGAAGTCTTACCATGCACCATTAAGAAAAGATTTACAAATACACATCAATGCTTACAACGGCCTAGTTTGCTCATATGAGAGATATGTCACTTCTGTACTGAAATATGGAATAAACAAAACTCTAGCTTGCTACCCAGCTAGCGCCACCTAGTGAAAACAGGATGAACGAAAATGCGTTTCTTATTTATTTTTTATCTCAGTAAAGATCCGATATATTTTTTTAAAAAGCAAACACAAAGAAAATATTTCGATGTTCTTTCGCTAGATATCTGGGCAAGTGGTGCTGGTTAAGTCGCTCCTCGGAGAAGAAGGGACTTACTCGATTTGGCTGCGAAGGTATAGGAGGCGACGCAGAAGG
This sequence comes from Haemaphysalis longicornis, assembly GCF_048455015.1. Classification (NCBI taxonomy): domain Eukaryota; kingdom Metazoa; phylum Arthropoda; class Arachnida; order Ixodida; family Ixodidae; genus Haemaphysalis; species Haemaphysalis longicornis. Next base: position 109,160,009 of record NW_027526361.1, read on the forward strand.
TAAAACTTCCCAGCAGAAGCGCGTAGTAGGCCACCGGCACACCCAAGATCCGAGAATCACGCATCCTGCGGAGGTGGTCAGCAACTTTGCAACGTAGAACTGCATTAAAACTGCTCTCGGAAGGGGCCTACCCGAAAATAGCGCTTCCTAAAAACAACCGACACAGAAGATAAGTTGTAGCATTAAGAGCCTAACTAAAAAAAAATTAGCAGTGGCTTAGCTCGGCTATGCCGCGATATACGTAGCTTGAGCTAATGTTCAGCTGGTTATTCTTAGGTTTCCTGGTTGTCTAGGATTAGCTGATTATCATGCTTACTGCTGCTAAAACAATTTTCAATCTAATCTAAGACAATCCAATCCAATCGCGGCGGTGGTGGCTCCGGCGCGCCAGCTGTGCGCCGTGAGACGTCACTGCTCCTCGCGCATGCGCAGCACGGCTCTCCAGGAGCCACGCGAAACCGCTCAACCTCGGCCAGTGTAGCTCACGCTACAAAATATCAGCAGAAATTCAGAGCATTGTCTACTAATGCGTTGCATTCTTAAGCCGGTTGTCCAGAGTGTGAGTTCTTTACAGCCAAATACGGCTATGGGTTTCAAACGACGTTGTATTATTTTATTCTTTCTAAGTTTCCTTGTGTTTCTTTTCACCAATGATATAAATATTCTATACTATTACACCGATGAAGTGCCTTTACTTCGCTAATTATGTTTTTTTTTCAAAGAATTAAGGCGTACTGCATTCATTGTTTATTCATTCTGTTTTGGAGGGGACACGTATAAGATGCATAGTTTTGATTTTGTGAGTTTATTTTCCTGAATTTTAGTTTCTCTGTTTTTCCTATTTATTGGTTTTTCAATATTCTGCCTGGCCAATTATCTCCATTTACGCTATTATAACGACTGTGTCCGTTGCTTTCGCCGAGTATGCATTTTTGTGGGAATATAGGGCTTTAAACGGTTAGTCATTTTCGCTTTCTTTACATGTATTTTGAACATTTTTTGTGTTAGCTTTTTTTATTTTCCGGTTTTTCCTTTTTTTTTTTTTTCAATACTAACACGTGCAGGAGTTTTTCTCACCAAATCTGCTGTTCCGTGGAAATTCAGGGCGCTACACGGTCCTGGCTGTGGGGGTACTCCGCGAAGAAGGCTACGGAATAAAATTTTATTTACCTTGCACGCACACCGTCCCACTCTTCATTGACGAGCAACACATTTGCCAATCAGCAAGCCTGCTCGCTTGCCTCGCATGCCGCAGAGGATTTACCGGCCTTCTCCCCATTGGTAAATTTTAAGGAATCACGCAGTAAGTATTATAGACTGACTCGCTAACATTACCCTTCCTTACACCCATAACTTCCCGAAGAAGACGAAGCAGTCCTCCGCCCGCTTCAAACCAACACTTTCCCTCACTCAACCTCACATCATCCCACTGTGGCCACAAAACGCAAACCGGGTTGGCTCTCTCCCCTTAATCTCTCTAAGCTGTGAATGAACCTAATTACCAGCGGACAACTGGAGGCCCAGATTCGTCTGGCGTCCAGAGCGAAGACCACCCGACTGCCTCATGGATCCCTGGACTGAGAGACCAATCGCACCGAACAGCTCAATAAATGTTTTCGCCACCACCACCAAAACTTCATTTCGCGTCTGATTCCTGCGGAGATGTGTCATACTTTTAACTGCGAAGCTGTTTAGCAATTCTTTGATTGCGGCATTTCACAAAACTCATAACAGCCTAAAGAAAAGAAACCACCGGAAGAATTCGAACCCCTGTCTGCTAGATCAACGGAGTTGAAGTCAGTCGTCTTACCCATTCAGCTTCGACCGTGAGTTAGTACCCGAGAGTCAAACGGCTTATTCACACGGCTTCACGTGACTGTGAGGAGAGGAATCACGCCACCTGCTCGAGACAGCACACGTGATAGGGTCCACGTTGCACCAGCGGGCGTCTAGTTTAAGTGCGCGCGTTCCGTTTATTCGTTCTGATTTTTCGATTTGCTCCTTCTTCGCCGTTATAGCAACACAGATAGAGTAAGGGCCGTTGCAGCAGCGAAGAAGCAAATCGGCTGCAACCGTAGACTTATACCGTCGTGATTATAGTGAAGGTTTCGTACAGCTTCGCTACCTTGAAATCTTACGAGTCAGTGTGAGCTTGCTTTATTTTTTAGGGGCAAAGCACCGTAGGACCTGGCTTTGTCCGGGGCTTGGCGTGTACACAGTGTTGCGCATGTGCGAGGAGCATTGGATTGGCTTGAATTGGATTGGATTTAGATTTGACTTGGATTGGATTGGACGGGATTAAATTGAATTGTATCGGATTGTATCGGATTGCGACACGTTGTCACTCATTTACATGGGGGAGTGGGCAATGCCACGGGTGATTTACGGTAAGAACGATCCCCAGTGCTTCGCCCACATGATTCACTTCGTGGAGATGCGTGATTTTTTTTTCTTCAACTTGCCGGTTTGTCCCACAGAGTCTTTTTTACAGTGGTTAAAAATATTGTAGAGGGTACTATACGGTGCTAACCAAAAATAATACCCCATAACCAAAAACATTGCTATCCCTTGCTAAAGAGAGCTGGGAGAAGCGCGAAAGCTTTTTAACACCAAAGCTGCGTCAAACGTGCGTCAGAACCATCGATAAAAGTTCATCGAACCTTCACTGAAAGTGCGTCCAACCGATCGTCAAACCTTCAATGACCCAAATCGCAAACGAAGAATGATCCCATCAGACGATTTTTTGCGCAATAAGCAGACGCATCTCCGAATTATCTAGACGTATACGGATACGTGGTTTATCAGATAAAGGCATACTATTCTACCCGTCCTTCATTATCGATGAGTGTATTGTCTATAAAGAACCGTTTTCCTTTTTCGCGATTTTGTAGTAAACTGTTTTGACACAATGGAAGCCCGGTTTCACGCACGCGCCGTGTGTCCAGAAATCTTATCAGAGCTTTTCGGTCGACTATGAGGAAATGCATTGGTCTTCTGACAGGACGCCGTCGGTCCGACTAAAAAAGCTTTCGCTTTAAAAAGCGCTAAGTACCAGCGATTAAATGGAATGCGAAGCCTCAAAGAGTACCGAAAATCAGACACGTACTATCTTGATCACAGTTAGGGTTAACACGGGAGCGCGCGTCATTCCGTGCGCGGGAGCCGCCTGTCGGCGTTCCGGTTAACTTCGCGCGCATGCGCAGTTCGTTTGCAGCGGGGCTATGTGATGCCCGTGCGAAGTTACCCGGAACGTCGACAGGCGGATCCCGCGCACGGAATGACACGCGCTCCCGTGTTCACCCTAACTGTGATCAAGATAGAAAATTGTTAGCACGTAAAGCGCACCAAGAAGCCGTGCTTCACTCAAATGTTCACAACGCATGACTCAACAAAGACACGCTATCCCGACGTGGCCTTAAAAAAAGTTTCACGATAACTATGACCTGAATGGAAAAACCACTTGCTTCTGTTCGCGCCCTTCAAAGCCTGATCTTCCACCAAGGCACGCTAATTGTGCTGGCCGGAAATTGAGTTAATAAAGTTAGGCCATGGAAGGGCGAAGTGGGAAATCGAACGCGCTTAAGGGGGACTTACTACTTAACGACCCACGGTATTAAAAATTACCATGCACCAATACGAAAAGCTTTACCAATACATATCAATGCTCACAACGTCCTCGTTTGCGCATTTTAGAGATATATCACTTCTGTACTGAAATAGGAAATGAACAAAACTCTAGCTTGCTACCCACTTAGCGCCACCTAGTGAAAGCTAGATAAACGAAAATGCGTCCCTTGTTCATTTTTTATCTCAGTAAAGATGCGATATATTTCTTTAAAAAGCAAACTAGGCCGTTATGAATTTTTAAAACCTTTCGTATTGGTGTGCGTATCTTTATAAATCCTTGGGTCATGTATGACTGAGTCCAATTAGAATGCGATCAAGTGAGTCCCCCTTAACGGGCATTAAGCAATCGTTGGGGTAGTACAGCAAGTTAAACGCGAGGTTTCGCCCCATTGTTGTCCACGTGAGAACTTCGGCAACACCACCGCTACGCACAAGCTCCCCTGTTGCCTCTATACAGTATCGCAAAAAGTTCGGATTTAAAGTTCATGTTTTGCCTGACACCGCTGAAAGTTTTTTCGATATGTGAACGCGAATGCTCTGAGAAAGCAGTTCCAGTTGACTAATGGAATTCAATTAAAGGAATTGCAGGGTTAAAACAAGAAAAATCGATGTCCGGAGTTTCGGTTGGATAGTTTGAATAGGAGCGGTTCGATGAATCTGAGAGAGGTGTCCGTCCTGCAGTTTTGCAGTCAACGTCAACAGGATACTGCTTCTCTTGCTAAAAGTCATTGACTATGAAATTTTCTAAGCACTGTCAGAAACTGCTTGTAGGAAATTCATTTAGGTAAATACATCAGCCATATACGATTTACTTATCCAAAAGTGTCGAGGCTTAGTTCGTGTAGCATATATAAAATGGAGATAAAATGAAATACCCTACGTCCTTTTTTTTGAATACCCCATAGGGCTCCTGCGTAGCTACGGAAGTCACTGTGTGACGCATTACGGAAGGCAAAAACAAGTAGATTTCGTGGGACAGTAACCTAGGTGTGTAGTCCAGAGATAAATTTTTTCAAGCGCCGCTTCATGTGTTGAGTTCGATGTTTCGGTGGGAGCGGGATGCTCACCCAGGCTTATTGGGTATTCGGCGAGGTTTGAGTTGTGATGAGGGTCGTTATGGCTATACCGATTATCAAGAACCTCCACACAGCAGACAGTTTGCTACAGGTTAAAATATACAGCATTGTTTGTACATTGATAATGTCTAGAACATTACGAGAAGTTTTCAATGTTCGTTTGCGTGCGTGCGCGTGTGATGGTATGACGTGGCCCATATGACGAGTCCTATAAGGGAACGCACGGCCCTGCGTATACTGCATAAGGCGTTCTGAACCTTCAAATGGTGTCACGGGTTCCATTCCCGCATGCAGCTGCTTAAATAGTGCAACGCGCACGCGCCAAGAATTTCGACTCATGAGAAGACGCCCAAATTTTTAAAACTTAATCCATTGCCCTCCTCTACGGCGCGTTTCACGGTGTAGTTCCAGGTTCAGCGTCACTAGAGCTTCAAGTGGAGATACTTGGAGCTCACAGCTTCAAATAACTGTGCCTATTAATGCGACTAAGCAGAAAGGACAGCGAAAATGAGGACTACACGTGACAAAGTACAAACTGTTGCCTAAATTTTGTTTAAAAAAAAACTCCTGCTTACGCACCTGGGGTATACGACAAAAAATAAATAACGCAAATGCGAACAAATCAAAACCATAAATATACACTATCTTTGCGCCTATGCCATTCACATTCACTGGGCTACTTGTTGGAATACAAATAAAAATATTTTTATCCAAAAGCAACGCCTATAGCTCACTTATACGTGTGCCTGGAACGCCTTACATATGGGCCTTGAAACAAACATTTAATAAATAAATATATAAATAAATAAATAAAAATAAATAAATAAATGCTTACGTTGTTATGGCCCTGGTGGAACGCCGAAGAAAGCGTGTCTCCCACCGGTCAGCCAGCGAATCCATCGATGGATTCTGAAAAAGCGGAATGGCAAGGCAGTTTTAGAATATAGCACGCTATGCGATGACAGCCGTGTTTCTACGGAATATCCTCCAGAGGGAACCTTGGTTTGCTCACTCTCAGAGTTTGAGATTCGATACGCCTGCTGGCGCAGCGCGATGTAACAATTATGTTTCAAGCCTCTGTGTCAGCCGGCGCTTAAAGCTTTCCGATGTAACCACAAAAAAAACGCCTCATGTGTTTGTGCATGGAGTAGCGGGAATGTTAGAGATTGCGGCGCGAATTAAGTCAGCAAGCATACGTACGCACTCAAAGAAACAAATATTCCTCCGGAACTGAAGTCCGCATACGTACTTTGAAGGCGAAACCCTGGCGATGATCAAATACATGTTTGGTGTTGCATTGTGTTTTTGAGTCTTTCCTCGCTTTCGTTTCTTTGTCTTTCGAAGCGACTCCGACCGGCGGAATGGCTGCGATTCACGCCACAGAATCCCCACAGTCAGAGCTCTCGTCCACGTGCACCTGTTCCGCTCACATTCCGTCACGTTCACCTGTCACGTGATACGCATCAGGCTAATTTTAATTTCAGTTCTTTAATTTCTGTTTCTATTTGTAAAATCATTACACACAGGATCATCAGACTGTTTGGTCCCGTAGCCAACGGCTAATGCACTGATGAAGGCTTTCGGCTGCAGAAAATTTGAAACCATTAACACTCTAAACTACACTGTTGTACAAAACGAGTACAATCATTTTATAACGCGCAATCTCGGTGCTTAGCAACAATAAAATTTATAATGGCGATAGTCTGAAAAGGTGCACCAACGCAGGCAAATCACTACAATGAACATAATATCATTTAAAAAAACTAACATTGAAGTAGCCATACAATACAAATACTGGTATTTACAAATACAATACAAATACAAACAAACAATGCCAGGCCACAACAGTATTCACAATCCAGATCACCTGCACAGATCTCATAGTATGCACAAACCAAATGACCATCCAGCACAAATGGTATTTTTGTGAACACGAAATGACATATCAGAAAAAATCTCAAAGTTAGCCAACAACATTTAGGCTTAGAGGAGGAGGACGTGTAAACATTTATTGAGCAAAAGGACGGGAGTGAGGGGTGGTGGTCAGCTTCCTAAGTCCAGGAGGCCGCGAGCCTTTTCTGACTCCAGGGCTCGTTGCACCAAGGCTTTTTGGCGTTTCTGTGCCGAGCTGGTCAGCACAGACTCCCACTGCTCAGGGGAAGGAGAGGGGACGGGGTAAGGCTTGCCTGGGCAGGAGTAGACGAGGTGATAGGTTGTGAGAGGAGTGTCGCAGTGCGGGCAGTTGTAGGGGTATGTGGATGAAGATATGTGTGCGAGAATGGTGTGGTTGTAAAATGTGCCAGTTTGCAGTCGGCGGTAGATATATGCCTCGTAGTTAGATAACGTGTGGTGGGGGGAAGGATATGTTCTTCTCGTGTGTGTGTAATGTGACAAGAGTGACCTGTAGCTGTTTTCGAGAGGTGCCAGGTGGGTAGCTTCACTGTCCGTGCCTCTCAGGGTAGCTTGGTTTGATGATGGGAATGCCCGGGAGTGGAGTTCTCGGGCGGCAGCGTGCGCCGCTTCGTTCCCAGCAAAACCGGAGTGGCCAGGAGTCCAGACAATGGCTACTATGTCTTCAGGCAATCGCTGTGGGATTGGGATGGCCTGGGGTGGTGCCAGCCCAGCTTGGCATATTCGGCAGGCTTCCTGAGAGTCCAAGATGATGGTAAGATAGTGTTGATTGTGGTGAGTGGTGGTTGCATGGACTATAGCTAGAGCTTCGGCCGATCTTGTGGATAAGTCATGGTACGTTGCTGCAGTTGCAATTTCTCCTTTGGAATGGAGCGTGACCAGGGTGGTGCCGGGTGTCTTGGGGTTCTGAGCGATCTCCGTGCATCGGGTATGACAGTCGTCTGTGCATTTCTTCGTAAGCTGGTGGACCCGTGCCTCACAGCGGCATCGATTTAACGATGTGTGCATATGCTTGGGAATGGGAGCAACCTCGAGTTTCTTGCGTATGTGTAGCGGGATTCGTTGAAGTAAGTCGTTGGTGTTTGGGCTTGGTCTTCCGATGTCATGAAGCACCTTCTTCCCTGTAGGAGTAAGTGTTAGGCGATAAAGTTGTGAATTTCGCTGGTATTCAATTAGTTCTTGAAGAGTCTTGTGTAGCCCCAAGCAGAGTAGCTTTTCATTGGTGGTGTTAGTAGGGAGGCCTAAGGCCGTTCTGTATGTTTGTCATATGAGGCCGTCCAGCTTGGTGATCTCTTGAGGTTTGAGTTCAATAAAGGGAGTCGCATATGTTATCCGGCTAAGTAGAAGGACTTGTACCAATCGGCATGTGTCAGTTTCGGTGTGACCGTGCTTTTAACCTCGTATTCGGCGTGTGAGGTGGGTAAGTTGCGTCACGGTTCTGTGAAGTTGTGGTAACTGGGCCGAACCCAAACCATCATGGTGGAAAGGCACGCCAAGAATTCTAAGTGTTCGCACTTTGGGAACGGGCTGCCCGGAAAATGTGACGTCTGGGTCCGGAGTGCGAGGGAGTGGGTGTCCTCGCGTTCTTGCCCTGAGGATGAGAAGTGGTGATTTAGAAGGCTCACATGTTAGTTCCCTTGGCTGAAGGTATGCGATGGTTTCATCCACCACCTGTTGGATGGCAGGGTGTCGAACCGGACTTTTTTCGGGTTCGGTTCGGGTTCGGGTTCAAGCCTTTCGGGTTCGGTTCGGGTTCAGTTCCAGAGCACCATTCCGTTCCGGTTCGAACCGGTTCAAACGGGTTCAAACGGGTTCAAAGAAAAAAAGCAGGCGTGTTTTTTTCTGTTAATTTTTTTGTGCTCGTTTATCGTTTTCTTATCAAGGCGGCATAAAACCAAGTCATAATGAATGTTTGTTCGTGCAAATATTTTGCCTTGGCCAAACTAAAGCGACCCTGCAACACTTTTTTCAACTTTTTTCTAAATGCTTGCAGAAAGTAGTCAACCAACACATTCTGTACTTAGATTAGGGGTCGCAAAGTGCCTCAGCCAAAAAGTACTGCTCTCTCCTCATCAGATAACTTAGAAATTTGCTTAAAATATTTTTCTCTTCTTCCCGGTCTTGGCGTTCTTCGACCGCTGAATGACATCATTACAGTGGTGTAGCGGCTATTTGCCGGTTTTTCTTAAGTTGAAGAATAAAACGCATTTCATAGCCACTTTAAAAAGAAAGCCACAAAAGCGAAGCAGAAACGGAAGCTGCATCCGCAGCGACTAGGAAATCACGCACTGTTGCTCTGTGCTGGCAATTGCTATAGTTCTCGCAGTGCTTCCAGATGCGCAGAAGGGTGAAAGCGTTTATCGAAAGTGTTGATTTTTATTTATTTATTTATTTTTATTTATTTATTTATTTATTTATTTTTATTTATTTATTTATTTATTTATTTATTTATTTATTTATTTATTTATTTATTTATTTATTTATTTATTTATTTATTTATTTATTTATTTATTTATTTATTTATTTATTGTAGGGTTTAACGCGCCGACGCAACGCAGACGATGAGGCGCGCCGTAGTGGAGGGCTCCGGATTAATTTTGGCCACCTGGGGATCTTTAACGTCCACCGAAATCTCGTACACATGGACGTTTTCGCTTTTCCCGTCCAGCAGAAAAGCGGCCGCCGCGGCTGGGAATCTAACCCGCGTCTGTGTGCTCAGCAGAGCAACGCCTTAGCCACTGAGCCACCGCGGCGAGTTTATCTAAAGTCTTCAATAGCTCCTTTAACTGTACAAGCTACTGCAAAACGTTTTCTATGGTAGTTTGACGAGTATGTGGCGCCCCCGCCCCCTCCCCAATTTTCGTTGACCGCTCAGTTCGTGGCCCTGCCAGGCTCGGTGTGAAAGAAACATTGTGCACGGCTGGCGAATAAACACCGACGAGCAGAGCTGCTCGCGGTCAGTCACAGTCACCACCAGCACGCTCCGGGTCGTCACTCGGGTGGAGGGTACTACGACCCTTCCACGTTCCCGAATGCGGGCCAAATCGTGACAGATATTTGTATGCCAAATCGTGACACTATTTGTATGAATGTGAAAGCATTGATCTTTATGGCCGCAAGTTTACCTTTATTAATTTAAGTTCGTTCATTTCATGATTTAATTTTATTTTATACTTAGCTTATACCACGACAATTTTATACACCACAGTTGTTTTCTTGAGGAAACAAGAAATATGGCAGACGATTACGGTAGCCGCTAATGCGAAATTTGAGCGCAGCGTGAACTGTAGTCGTCTCGGCGACGGCGCATAGCTGCTGTGTCTTAGGGAGTGATCGCGTCCACAACAAATGCACGACGGCATGCGGTATACTCTGTCGTTATCTCGTTAGGCGTTGCTGCGGTGGAGCATGTCTCGCACGGTCTAGAAATTTCGCCCTCCCCTCCCACTTTCGCCATACTTTCGTCCTCCGCTTTCCTGCTCGCTCTATCTTCGGTGGCGTCTTCGTTCTCTCGGTTACAACGAGGCCGACGCTGAGAAACTACGCAAAACCACAGGACCGGCGCTTAAGGGCTGTGCTTTAACGCATGGCTCTTCAGAGCCACCGCTGTGCCGCCCTGTGATCCACTCCCTCCGCCGACCGGTGACTGGCCGCACATCGTCTCCAAATAATGCGTCCTCGCCACAGTCTTCTCGAAGGCGAACATGTATTCTCCTGGCCAGCGGGCAGCGCTCCGGTGCCTCCAGCGCCTCCCCCATCAGTGCATCCTAACCAGAATCTTCTGGCAATGAGCAGCCTCCCTGCAGGCAGCCTTTTGCCTCGACCTACTAAGCAGACGACCCGCCCGTCCACAATCGTTTTTGGTACCCTGGAGTGTCTCCGTGGTGGGGCATTTTGCGTCTCCCCTCCCCCCCCCCCCCCCCCCCGGCAGCTCGTGACGGGTCGCCCCTCGTCCCCAAATCATGCATCCTCACCAGAATGTTCTGCCTGGCAGGCAGGCAGGCAGGCAGGCAGGCAGGCAGGCGGGCAGGTAGTTTACTGGCATACGGGCGGTCTCTTTGGCGGCAGGAGATGGTACGCGCCCGCCATCTTTTTTTGGATCGATCAAATGCTACGCACGCACGCAAGCACGCACCCCTATTTTCGCACAATGAAGCAAAAAAATATGCATTGTTAACAAATCGGTTGGTCTGCTACGGTTTTCATCCACCCCAAGTTTCAACGGCGCTTTAGCTTTAACACGAAAGGATTAGCAGTGCTAGAAGTAGAAAACAGTCCGGCGTCGGCGTTAATTTCTGACTGCCAAGCGTGGCAGGTGGCATTTAGAGCAATTTCTTTCTGCTTATCTTTTATCTGCTAACAGAGCTGTTGGAAAGAAAGAACGGCTATAAAGGCTTATTGGACGGCGTGTATAGGATGGCATTGGATAGGGAACCACCAGAGATATGAACTTTCTAATGGCCCTTCAGCGACCGGAGACAGCGATTGGGCTCTAGGAGAGATAATAGCCAAGTGAAGTCACAAGCAGCAGTAATGATCACTTGTAGAGAGAGAGAGAGAAAATGAAGTTTAATTAAATTGAGGCAAAGGTTCAGAGAGGCGTCCTCATTCGAGGGGGCCAAATCGACAGCCATTTCCATCAAGAGCAACTGATCTTGAAGGCCGGAGCTGCTCATGGCTGTCTCCCAAATCTCTATGGAAACGTGGAGGTTGGGTGGATCTACGGTACACTTGTCGCAGCCGCCTACTATGTGTATGAGGTTCGCAGGCTATCCACAGAAGCGACGAAATGGAGAGAGCTGTGCCCCGTCAAAGAGGTGGAGTCTGGTGGTGTGTATGCCCGCAGGGCGCGGAGTAATCTTTCTTGTTTAATCGGTAGCGATTTGTGCGGGGAGGAATACGTTCTACGGAAGAGGCTATAGTGCTGAGTAACTTCCTGGTCTGTGACTGCAGGATGCATGCACTCGGGCCCGGCTTCATCACCGCTGGCTAAGCGGGTCAAATCTCGAGCCACGAGGTTGGTGATCTTGTTTGCCGAGGATTCCAGTATGAGCTGGTGCCCATACAATCGTGACTGTCTCGTTGGTGGTCTCCGATTGATCATTGGAAGTGTTGTAACATGCAATCCATCGTTGTCAAAGTTGGGCCACGCCTGCTAAGAGTCTGTTATGAGAGTTTTGGCGCCGCTTCCTCAGCTTGAAGGGGGCTGTGTTCGGGGGTTGAGATGCTACACCTGTGGTAGGCTTCAGAACGGTAGTACAAAGAAAGAGAAGTTATTGAAGAATGCTATCGGCCATCTCTTGCATCAAACCAGTTGTTCGTTCCTCCCTTTTTTTCTTTCAGTTTAGTTTCTTTCCAACTGTCTCACCTCATATATATACACGTTTCGAAAACTCTTTGATGAACATAAAATATGCATTAGGCAAGTAGTTATTAACTTTAGTGCGAGATGGTAATTTTAATATAGAAACAACATAACAGCGCAATACGGGCATAAAGAAAGAATTTTTATAGCGTTCAGGTGGTGGTCACATAACTTTGCGGCTACTTTGTGCTTGACAAAATTTCGTGATTGGTCGAGAAGGAGAATGCTGCAAAATTTCCAAATGCCAAAGACCCCAAAGATATCATGTGTGGTCCCAACGTCTAATCTGCCTTAACTGACTCGCTAGTTCCCGGAATCTAGATTAATCAACACACCAGTCCAACTAATCCACATTAGCTCATTCACTCACCTAAATAATCGACCCCAGTCTACCCGCTAACCCGCATTAATCGACTTAAGTCCACCCGCCTTTAAATTTTAAGGCTGAGCAGATTCAAGATAACATGAAAATGCTATCAAATATAGTTTAAAAGTGGAAATTAGGGCCCCCTTTTTTATATCTCATGTTCTCTTAGAGCAGTAACCAAATGCCACAACGGCACTGTATACAAGCAGAAGTGAAGTTAATTTTGAGAACTACGAGTGTTTGTCTCAGTGCTGTTTGTATATAACTGGCCATTCAAACTAAAATAGGTGGAATATATGGATTTATTGTTGATGGTGTCCCTGAAGGCCTTCACAAGCGGACAGGGATGCATGCGAATTAACAACACATTAAAAACTTTACACGATTTTAAATACCATGCAGATAGAAACCATGAAGAATATTCCATGATATGTTGCCTCGGAATATGCGTTCTAACTTAGGTTATGCTAAATGTAAAAGAGAATTGGGAGAGATGGGAAGTACCTAACGCAAACTGATAGTATATACGGACAACTCTACATTAAATTGAGGGCAATAGTAAGAAGAGAACATGATGGGCCTTGGGAACTGCAGTCTATGCGAAATATTTCATGGTTCTGTCTGGCAAGTGGCAAAGGTAGGGACCGAAATGGAAAACTAGAAATCATATTTTTGAGGCCCCGGAACCGGTTCGGAATGGTTCCTTCGATTCGTTGCGGTTCGGGTTCAGTTCCAAAATGGCGGAAAGAATACTGTTCCGGTTCAGTTCCAGTTCCGGGCAAAAATTCGGGTTCGGTTCCGGTTTTCGGTTCGGTTCCGGTTCCGGTTCGACACCCTGTTGGATGGCGTCCTGCTGCACCCCGCTGGAACCTTCCACTGTCCATAGTGTTAAATCATCGGTATAGAATGCATGCTTCAGATTTGGTATTGCGTTAAGTTTCGCGGGAAATGCCCGTAGCACAATATTAAAAAGTAGAGGGAAAAGTACAGAGCCCTGGCGTGCCTTTGGCGGGCGTATTAAATGTCGGTGACACAAGCTTCCCAAGTTTGATGGTGGCTGTATGGTTGCCAAGGAAGGCTTTGACAAAGTTGAAAGCCTTGGATCTGCAGTAAGTCTGGTTAAGATTTTCGAGAATAGCTTGATGGGTGACGTTGTCGAATGCACCCTTGACGTCGAGTGCCAGTAGTACTTTAGGGGTGGTGCGGTCCCTACAAAGTTTTGCGCTTGTCTTGCGCAAAAACTTGTAGGGACCAAAGTAGGGTCGCATCAATTTTTAGGAGTAACCCTTCCGGCGAACAGGGCTCCACACCCAGAAGATGTCTCCTGGTCGATGTTCAACTTCTCTGTTACGCGCATTACACCTCGGGGCATCGTTTACTTGCTGACATATGCGCTGGCGAGCCAGCTACCGTGTGGCCTCTGCACGGTGTGAGATTTCTTCGGCGTCTGCGGTGACGACAGAGCACTCGTCAGGTAAAAGCACGGAGTCCAAAATTGTCAGGACGTCTCGACCATGCACAAAGTGAAACGGGGTAAACCGTGTTGTTACCTGCCCCGCCGTATTGTAGGCGAAGGTCACATATGGAAGTATGGCATCCCAGTTCCGGTGGTCGACGTCAACGTACATAGAGAGCATATTTGGCAATGGTCTTGTTTAGCCGCTCCGTTAGTCCATTCGCCTGCGGGTGGTAGGCGGTTGTCCTCCGGTGGCTCGTGAAGCTGAGATGTAGCACTTCTTTAAGAAGTTGTGCTGTGAACGCAGCTCCCCTGTCCGTGATAACTAATGTCGGGGCAACGTGACGAAGGACGATGTTCTCGATAAAGAACTTGGCGACTACTGTGGCCGTGCTTCGTGGAAGGGCCTTTGTTTCACAGTAACGCGTTACGTGGTCCGCAGGGACGAAGATCCATCTGTTGCCGGGGGCTGACAAATGAAAAGGCCCCAGAAGGTCCATACCGATCTGCTGAAACGGTAATTTTGGGGGGTCGACCAGTTGTAGTAGACGGGCGGGCTTTTAGGACGGAGTTTTCCGCCTCTGGCAGTCTCGGCAAGTTTGTACGTACTGCTTGACATCAACCGCAAGCTTCGGCCACTAATACCGTATACACGTATGCGAGCTAAGGTGCGGGCGAAGCCGAGATGTCCGGAAGACGGTTCATCGTGACAGGCCGGCAGAATTTCTGCACGTAGTGTTTTTGGTGGAACAAGCAAGTATGTTGTTTCTGTAGCATCAAAATTATTTTTATACAGAATGTTGTTACGAGACAAGATGTACGGCCGCGTACGAAAGCTCTGGGTAGCTGAGATGAGATGCACATCTTTCGAGGTAATCGATGGCTGGGCGAAGCTCCGGGTCATTTCGTTGGTCTTGAGCAAGGTCAGAGGGAGTGACGGCTCCAAGAAAGCGTCAGTCACCGTCTTCCTCGGTAGAGATTTTATCGATGGGGGCGCGGGAGAGGCAGTCGGCGTCGCTGTGTTTACTGCGCTTAGGAGACCTACAGACGGCACAACCAGAGCTGCCGTGGTAGCACCTGTTCCTCCTCTTCTTCCCACGCCCAACGTTCCGAAAGAGGCACATACCCAAAGAGGGAGTATGTCCCAGGCATGCGGCTATATTTTTTGTGTGGCTATTTCATTCCATGACACTAGTACTCCCCCCCCTCCCCCAATACAGACATGAATCTTGATTCTTGATTTCTTTCAAGTCGGTCTCCACAGCTTCAACGTCCAGCTAACTCTGTCTCATGCTTCGTTCGCTCTGATTCGACTAGCCAAGGAATGCAGCATGTAATTTCACTGTGGCCGCACTAATATTAATGCTTGTCATTGTTCTAGTCCTCCAGTACGCACCATTGATGAAGACACGGGGTTATGGCTGTGCTACGACGGAATCCATTTATTCCACCAACAGTTAACCCTTCCATATACTAGATTTCGTCCTTCTTTTGCCGCCTTTCCGCAGGACAACTCGCCCATGACAATGAAGGCGTAGATTAATAAAAGTACTCTGCACTCCTCCTTTTTCAAGTCCAGTTGGTTCCAGTTTCAAAACAGTAGATGTATATTTTGGGGAAACTATGTCATGGAATAAACACACTGACTACCTAATCCAGAATATATCCCAGGCAATGGTCTTATGCACCGTTATTGTTATTCTTTTTCAATCTCAGTTAACCTACTTTACAACTGTATTTTTAGCTGTATGCCTAACTACGGTGCCCTAATCTGGGCTACCGCAGATCAGGAAAATATAGGAAAACTGAGAGTCCTAAAAAAACGAGCTATTCTCTTAGTCAGCAAGGTTCCGTACCTTTCTTTTACACGATAATTGTTTAGGAAGGACAATATTATTTGCAAGGATTTTATTACTGTTATAAACTTTGCCGATGTTACAAACAAGCGGTAGTAAATAATGATTAACTAATTATTCTAGCTGGTTAAAAAGAGCTTTCTTCGATATATTCTACCCGCAGTCCTGAATCCTGGAAAGTAAAAAAATGCCGAGCGAATTATGGAGAACAAATGTTGCGATACAGATTGCCGTCTTTACAAAATAATTTTCAAGAAATTTCTACCATTCCTTTTAACCATAGACGCAACATCTTTATACCGAACTCATTATATTGTGACAAGAATAAATATTTTCCTCTTTGTTGCTACTGTATTTGTAGGATCCTATTTTTCCAAACCTTTGCTGTGTTGACTGTGTATTTCACTACTGTTTATAGTCTCACTGTGCAATGTTGTATAAATCGTGCGTGTTTTGTTTGTGTTTATTTTTGTTAATATTGGCCAATGCCGCCTGCCGCCTGTCGCACCAGGAAGCTGAGGCTAAGTCAAGCAGTTATACGGCTATTTTCCCGGCTCCCTTTGCGTGAACCTATTTGTTTTTCGCGCAAGAATAAAATAAAATCCAATCACACCAGGATGACAAACCGTTCATTTTTGCGGGCTCTTCCTCTTTCGTCTGTTCTTCGAGCAGCAAAGATGATGCCTTGGCACGCTCTTAGTCAATCAGGGGGTCAGACGAGGAAAGCCTCTTTTGCACCGGCCGACACGCTGTACAGTTTCCTATGCGGCGTTTCCTTTCGTCGTTGCCTCTATTTTCCGTCAGGTACCCGGGGCGTGTTTTGCTTGTAGGCTGAGACATGTTTCGTCGTGAAGTGCTTCCAATTTGACTTTTTCCTGAGTGCTGACGAGCGCTTTCGCCGTCGGCGCGAGTTCTCCGAAGGAAGAGCCCTAGTACTGGCCTGCCACGAGATTCGGGTAACTAGACCTGGTTATTCGTGGGTTGAAAATTAGTTCCCTCGCTCTGGCGTAGTACTGGCCTGCCACGAGATTCGGGTAACTAGACCTGGTTATTCGTGGGTTGAAAATTAGTTCCCTCGCTCTGGCGTAGTACTGGCCTGCCACGAGATTCGGGTAACTAGAACCTGGTTATCCGTGGGTTGAAAATTAGTTACCTCGCTCTGGCGCAGGTTGACAGGCTTCCGCTTGATGCGTTTCCTTTCCTTTGCTATTCTAGTTGTGTTTCCGACACGCTTTGTGTCTAACCGTTCGAGAGATTGCGGTGAACAACCGGCTGCTGTTTCATTCTTCCGAGAATCTTTAGGCGACCGAGTTCCACGTGGACGCTACCGTATAGTGCTATCGCCGCGACTTCAGGTTGCATCGTTCGGGGTGCAGTTCGAGTACGGTCCCCTTTCTGCGCGAATGAATCGGGAACTGTCTCCATTCAAGGCAGCAAAAGATGCGTTCACTGCACCATGTTTTTCTTTGGTCTGCGGGAATGTAGAGCCCATTCCTGTTCGCGTTTGAACATCCCGCTTTTCTCTTAGGAGGAACCATCAGCAGCTTATGATACGGCGTAGAATACCGATTTTTCAAGGCCACACGCCAACTTGCTTTTGTCGATGACTTCCCGTATTTTCATGTACAGCTTCCTCAGATGTGCGGAGATTTAAAAAAAAATGGGCCCATCTCCCCGCGAGGGGGACTCGAGTAAATGCGTCGCATAGGGGGTGGGTGTATTGCGTTAACGTTTAGTGTTTGGGGAGTTGGTGGTAGTGAATGCGTTGTATCAGCAGCTTCTTGGCGTAGTTTGAATGAGTCAAGGATATAAGGCGCGTTCGTAGCCTCCCATTCTGTGTCGGCTTTGTGGCGCAGTGGGTAGAGCACCATGTACATTGCGGTCCGCCCGCAGGGTCGAGGGATCGAAACCAGGCGCCGGATAGTATTTTTTTTTTTATATAGTGTAGGGGGAGGGGTGCGGACTACGACTACGGACGCCAAAGCGGGGGACATCGTGAGTTACTGAAATGCTCTGCATTTAAAATGGGTTAGTACACAAAGTGAGGTAAGCTTACTTGGAAGGGAGTACAAGGAATTCAGCACTTGGTCTGTTTCTTTCTTAACACGAAGGTGTTTTATGGCGGGGTCCACCAAGATCTGACTGACGTCATATACGTCACGGAAATGACATCGCCAGAAAAACTTACATGGATGCGGCTGCGCCGGGATTGGAACCACGAACTCTTTCGGCGCAACGGGAGGTACGAAACGCGCCCCCGAGTGCGCTATGAACAGACGCGTGAACAGCGCGACAAACGCGCCTTATATCCTTCCCTTCAGATGGTGCTGCCGTGTAGGAGCGGTGCAGATAAGTAGTGCATCATGACGCTAATGACCGCCAGCAGATGGCGCCCGGATGCCAGTGCCTACTAAGGTCCCGGGGTGTGCCCAGCGTAACCTGCGGAGAAGCCTGTAAAGCAACGACAACGGAGTACGATCGACGCCGTCTTGCGAATGTCGCGCTCGTGGAACGGTCCGCTGCTCCTTCTGCTGCAGCGGGCCGTGTGTTCACCATACGATTCGCTGATAACCCGTTTAGTTTCGTTCGCACGGACCGTTTGTGAGCGCTGTGGTTTCTGTCGGATTTACGCAATGCTCCGGCGCGTGCAATCCAGGGTCTAACGTTGATGCGTATAACGGTGCCACACCGACGAAACATAAATAGCGACGTGCAAGTTTATATCGATGCGCAATAAGCATTCAACTACTCCTGTGACGACGCATTTCACTTTCGTGTTTTACCGGTTTCTATGGAAGAGGGATCAACCACATTTTTTTTTCTCAGAGTCCGTTGCAGAGCCAACTCAGTTCGCACTTCAAGAACTATACCCCAGAGAGTAAGAAACAGGTGTCCCTAGCATTGCGGGGGTTAATTCCACGCGTCGTCGAGTGCGAGTGACTTCAGTGGTCTCTTCGTCGCGTGTTTTAAGGCACCAGATGTTGATGGAGCAGGCTCTGGGCCATGGCTATGGTGTGACGGAATCCCTTCAGTTCTACTGTTCCCCTCTTTCCTGGCGCTAATTATAGGGTTTCGACTTCGTCGTCCTCTGTCAGTTCCCGTAACATGCACTACTCCTTCCCCGCAGCCGCAAACTTTTGTCAGCGATCTTAGACAACAGCAAGCTGTTGTCACCCTTGCCTACGTAACAGGGTCCCTTCCAAATATTTGTACTCTCGTAACCATTGATCAGCTACCTATGTTTTTGTCCACATACAAGCAAAAGGATCCCAACATATTTGCCCTGTGCCTTTTGAATAGTGCAGCGAAATGTTCTGGCAATGATTGTTGACCTTGAGAAGTGTATTGTAACTGTACGCCTTTGGCTGCCGTTCATTCATACCTTTTCAGTCGAATGCCCACGCCGCCATACCTATTCCGAGCGACCTGATTTCGCAAGAAAAGTTGGAACCTATTTCTTTTTCCACGACAGAGTGGACAGGATTCACTGGCGATTTGGGAAGCCTGCGCTCGTACGTACCTGGAGCGGGCCGCTCTCGAGCGACGGGCTTCCCACGGCCCAACCCGTGAGGAAAGACGAGGCAGACCGGACGCTGGCCACGGGCACGCTGCAGAGCGACGAGCGGCCGCCAGATTCAGCGGGGGACGCCAACACATCGTAAGACAGCGTCGGCATCGAAGAGCCCTGCGAGTGCGAGCAGAAACGTCGCGTCCTGTCCAGGGTTGCCAGGTCTGGCGATTTGTCGCCAAACTGGCGACTTTTTCGAGATTCGTGGTGACTGAAATTTCAGTGAGGCGTCCTGGCTACTTTCTGGCTCCTTTGAGCATTTGGGATTTCAGGTACTTCCAGGCCCTCCGGACGCCACACTCTAGACAAGAAGGGCCTGATATGACCTTTCAGAGCATATCATCCGTCTAGACAAACTCAACAAACAGAACAGAACAAACTCGCAGGCAGATGACGTTGATCTGGCAGAGTCCAAAATAGATCCCAACAAATCAGTCACAACTCAAGCACACCAGCGTACAGCGCTACTTACCCGCACGAATCGAATTTGCCTTACCCTGTTTAATATCCGGCACCTGATGTATGTATAGCGCCGAAGCCTTCTAGAAACGCTATAGTTTAAAGTGTATTACTTAAGTAGTTCACAGGAGCTTTACATTTTGTGCAGAGCGGTAAGTCGTGTGTATGGTGATATATGATAGGCACAGGAATATAAAAAGGTAGCTAAGCTGTAAAACATGGTGTGCACAAAACGCCCGTTCTAAGTTATTGTTATCCTTTGGATGCTTTATCTAAACTTGCATATATTAGCTTTTTTGTAGGCAGTCCGCAGCACAGCAAACTATTAAACATTCTGATGCCATTTCTACCTTTGGGAATTTCTACAGTTCTTCCGCGAAGGTAATCAAAAGTAATTACGAGCATCGTCTGCTGAAAATGGCGACTTTTCTGGCTCCTTTTCAAACATTCACTTTAAGGCGACGAATTGTTTGGCTACTTTCGGCAATTTCCCCATGACTTTTCTTTCTTAGAGCCTGGCAACCCTGACTGCAACCTTGTTAGATGCGACAAGCTTTGAAATAGTTACAATAAAAATCTATAGTGAGCGCATGAATAAATTTTGGTCGCTAAAAAACGCAAATACACTTTAGTTCCTAATTGCACATGTGTTCGCTCTTTTCGCCCTGCCTTTTCGTTGTAATAATGATAAAAAATGATAATCCTTTCCCCTTATTGAAGGTGATGGCCAGCGAAGGTTTTTAGCACACTGCATTGAGGTGACGGAATTTAGATGTAATTTTGGCACGGCTGGACCCGGTTAAACCAAACTCGTCGAGCGATAGCTCAGTTTTCGCGCCTAGAGGGTGCAGTGAATGCACCCACAATTCCACCGCAAGATAAGACACAGACACTGCTTGGCGCAGTCGGTGCTCTAGGCACTAATGGGCAGTACACTTGGATGCATCCAGCGTCTTCTTGTATTGTGTTCCCCTTATCCTTCCTCCACACCCCTTCTCTCGGAATGAACGAGCGATTATATGCTTTCACTGCGCAACCGCACGAGGCACTGCCTTGACCTTGGCTGCGCTTGAAGGTCAGATTGACGCGACGACGAACGAAGGGTTTTCTGGGTTTCACCTGAAGTAAAAAGCTCTGATCAAAGTAATTGTGGTTCTGCTTTATGGCTCCTTCAAATCAGGCATTCTCCGACGTAGCGCTTATAATTTTTTTTTTTTTTTTGGGGGGGGGGCGGGGAATCCACGCGTTCGTGCACATCCTCGGCTGTGAATTACGGTTAAAGGTCTGAATTACGTCAGTCGCAGCCCATTCGACCACGGAGAAAACGCCCGGTCTTTCCAGGCCGAGCGAAGGAGAAACAAGAATGTCGAATTTAGACAAAGGTAACCTGTAATATAGAACGACAATGTAACAAAATGGCATGTCCCTCCTTTTGCATTTCCGAGTCGCTTCCTTGCCGTTTTTTTTTTTTTTTTTTCGCAGATTGTCTGCTCGCGACCTGCAATGCAACTTCGACGAAGCGAAGTGGGCTTAAATATATCGCTTGATGCAGACGTATGCCCTTTCGTATGCTCTTTCTACAATCACAGTGGGTCTGCCACTAGCCTGCAGCAGATGTAACTAGCTGTGAACGAAAAGCGAACTTGTCAAACGCATTGAAATGGAAGCAATTCATTCGCTTAGGTAGTACATTAACGCAGGCACACCGAACGAAAAACGGGACAAGAATTTCGACAGCGGTTCTGCGATTAGCGACCGTCACGAGGGCACCTGCTTTCCCGTTACTCAACCCGTCGTAGGCTTTTCAAAAGGTTCGTATAAACCGTAAAGCGTAAGTGCACACTAAACACGGTGATGGAGGAAATGTTGGCTTGGCGAATACTGTGCGCACCCATTCATGGTCACGCAAACGTAAAGCATGTACTCTTATGCCTTACAACGGGATTGGAAAAACGAAGCATACACTTCATTGCATAATCTAAAGCCTGTTGGCTCGGCAACGAATCCATGAACCAAAGCGTAGAATTATACGATGTGCAAATCAATCGCAAGTTGTCACAGGTCCCACGTAGGGATGCGCATTCGTATACGTATACCCTACATGACATTACCCTACACGTAGTCGACAACAAGGAACAATGTCGAGTAACACGTCGGGACGGTCACTGAAGCGTGGCTTGCCTGCGCGTCACATTTATTAACACCAATACATATAGCGTGAAACTCTGTGAACTTAGGTGAAGCGACAGCGCAGGACTCGCCTCTAATTCCTCCGTTTCCTCCGTCTCCTCCTTCTCCTCCTCCGAGGCCACTCGTGTCTCCGACTGGCCCGACGCCTCGAGTCCTGGCAGGAAGCGCAGGAACTGGGCGCCAAAGACTTCGGGCAGCTGCTCCGAGGGCGTCTGGGGACTCCTGGACCGCGCTTTCTTGGCTTTTGTGGCTTTCGTCATCACCTGCCTGTCTGAGATGACCTGCGGTTGGAGATACGATGAACGGAAGCGTCCGCTGAGGGAACAGGTTCAGGCGTCCGTGCCAGTGCACACAGCGGGGCCCACCGCGAGCTCTGATGCGCGCTCAGCGCGAGCGACCGCATCGAACGGAGCACGCAGCTGCTGGCACATAGCCTTGATGGGATATGTACCATGCGCCAGCTTAAAATGTGCGAAAACTCTAGGAACAACCAATATTTCGAATCTCGATTGATGTGGCATATTCGGAGGAACTGTTTATGGACAAGCTTGCCAGCGGGTGTGTAAGCGCACGAGAAGGAGCAACTTATCGCAGGACTTAAGTTGCCCTTAAGTCCGCAGAATTATTTGCGTTGTAGGGACTCCAACGGCAGAACACTATGGTGGAGGATCAGCGAAGCTGTCGCACGTGACATCACACGTGACATCACGTGACATCACAATTTTCTATACAAGGGCGTATGTAGTCATTTGTACTGTATGCGAATGGTATGGATGATAGCTTCGTGATTACTGTTATGCACACTAGTTGACTCGGTTTAAGCCTTAGATTGATTCCGGAACCAAGGTAAACCCATTCACGACCGTTCTCGAGCCATTGAGCGCCTGACATTTGTCTCGATTACGTAAGCGAATATCAGCAGTTTCCCGAAATATTGGATGTCTTTGTGGCCTTCGCAGGGGCAGTGATTGTCACTCTGCGGTGCTGCTCTTCAAGGCATATGTTGATGGTTTGTTCCGCTTCCCGTCCTGCAGCAACTGTCCCCGACTAGCAGCAAGCAGCTGGAAGCGTCAAGGAACTGCCTGGTGAAGTTTATTGGCCTTCCTTCAGGATCGTCATGCTGTGGGACTATTGCGGGAGCTGGCTGCCTGCCCGTGAATGTGTTACGGTTTCAAGATACGCTACGCAATCATTTGAGGCCCAGGCTATGCCACGACCAATTTGTTGGCTCGTAGTGCGGATCAAGACGCTTCCGGCTTTGCACAAGCAATAAGGGAAATTAATGCTTCCGTTCCAAATCAGGCACCGCAAACCATGCCACTGGATTTTCAGGCGGGGGCTCTATCCCCTGTTCCCATAAAATATTTTATACGTGGAATTGATTCGAAAAAGCGCACATTCCAAGACGTCCTACTTCAGATTACACTTGCAAATGTTCACAAATTTTACTCAGCAACGACCCATATTTTTACAGATGAATTGGCATCTCAGCGCAGTTTTTCAGGAGTTTTTATTGTGTCCGCAAACAAATCACTGTCCCCCCGGTTTGAGCGAACGACTTCGTTTACGCTAGCTGAGTTTTTTAGAATCAAAGAAGCCATCCGGTACATACTTCCTCAGCCACCGACACAGTGGGTCATTTTCACAGATTCAAAAACCGCCCCACAAAGTCTGCGACGGGCTAGCTGCTTCAGCATCCACGACCACATTCACTGCAAAGTAAAATACCTTCACGATCGCGCGTACGCTGCTGTCCATCGCGTAAACCTTCCATGGCTCCCCGAACACTGTGGTGCACTTGGAAATGAGAGGGTGGCGGACGCTGCTATTACTAACAACAAATGGAAGATTTTTTTTCACGAAAAATGATGCCTCAACTATGACCAAGACACTAGCTCGAAAGAAACCACGTATGGGCCCTTGCGGAGCATCATGATTTTCTATTCTCTATGGACCCACAGATGAGATTGAAGGTGCCAGAACGGCTACCTCGCCGGCTGGAAACGTTACTTCATAGACTGCGACTCAATGCGGTATTCACTAAAGCCTGCTTACAAGCCCATACTGCTACAACTGTGGCTCCCCCGAAACATTCGAGCGTGTCCTCCTAGAGTGCTCCGTCTACACCGACGGAAAGAGCCGGTTACAGCAGAAGATTGAATGTCTTCATCCTGGACCAATTACGCTGAGTTTGATACTTGGACGATGGCATTCTCCTCCCTCTCAACGGAAGGTCCTGGATGCGTTATTTGGCTGTCTTGAAGATATTGGCGTCGCTGAGACATTTAGCCCCCCTTATGCGGACAGGCCTCGCTGCATCAAATGCCCCGATATATGACCCTACCTCTTTTTTTTCTCCTTTCACCTACTACTCCTCTTTTTACTACTCATCTATCTTTTCCACGTTCCCCTTCCTGTAGATTAGTGTGTTGACGAACGCATGTTTTTGAACCTTTATGCATTTCCTTCTTCAATAAAGAGCTTCTCTCACACACACACACGTCAAAGCAAACTACTCTAGCGCAAACTTAGGGAACCATTTGTTTGTGGCTTTGAAATGTCCACCTTGACGTAGCCAACGATCATCAGGCTGCTGTGATCACGGCTTAACCATGAAGTTTCGTGGACATCAACTTTTTGATATCACACTTGTGTGTGCCTGGAAATGTCTACACAGTGCTCACCGCAATTTCGTCTTTTATGTGAGCGGCACCGACATTTCCGCAGTCGGTGTCAATCTCCTCTTGTGATTCAAACGTACTTGCGAAATTTAGTCTATACACGACCTATGTAGAGTGTTTGGTCGGTGCGAATAATCATAGCACTGAAGGCCAAATTCTTCAAACGTTGTCTAGATGGAGAGCTTAGCTTGTGGTTTTGGGACACCGATATTACAACTTCGGAGACAATTTTTGCGAAAGTTAAGTTTATACATGGCCTATGTACAATGGTTGGTGAAGGTAAATCATTATACTGCAGTTCGACCTCTTCCGACAAAGAATTTTTATTGGCTTACGGGCGCACCTACCGCTCGACTTTCTGGTCGCAAATCACTTAGTCACCTTTCAATCACATTGCGTTTTCTGTTCCCTTGGTGCTCCTCATGGGAACGCAGCTCTTGGGGAGTGCGAGGTATACGTGGCCTTCCCGTTGATTACAAGAATACAAATGGACTGTCCCGAGCACATGCGAGTTTTGTTCGCGGACACAAAAATCCTGCCATTCTAGCCTTATACAGCTCTGTAGTAAAAACACAAAATGTAAAATGAGAATCAGTTCAATCAGAGAGATGATGATGAAGACGCAATGAAGCCCGCATCTTTAGTCATCTACAAGCGTAGATGTCCCCTGCAACTTGAATCAAGCTCGCCGTCAGTGGTTCATACCCGCAAACGTGTATTTGATAACGTTTTATGCAATGTATCATCAATTCAGCGGTTTTATCTAGTCAAGATCAATCAAACAACTTGAGCGGAAGCGCAGGGAAGGACTACCATATGTACGCGCGCACTTTGAACCAGAGTGCTTACTCCGAAGCCTGCCTGTAGCGAAGTGTTGCGCCACCCACAGATAAGTACGTACCGCTGGGGATGCATTGGAGAAAGCTTTGTAAGCAGGAACGTATGCTGCTTTCATACGATATTCCGCGGTTGGGGCAGCATATTGATCAATTTTTTAATCAGTTATATTCCACTTAAATCAAACCTACAACTCACACAAAGACGCTGTCATGACGTCCTGACACGTAGTCATCAGAGGGGTGTATGCCTGGCGTGTAATCTTCGCGTCGGCTGGTGGTGGGATTAGTTGCAGGGAGAGTCTGTGTCCTATCTCGCTGTTTGGTATTTTTGTGTTCCACCGCATCTTCATCTGAGGCGTGCTGCACTTGTCGACGCTGTGTCGCATCTGCCGCTGATGCGGACTCTTCAGAGTCCACCGCAGAACCGACAGCCCCGACAGCAGCGGAAATGTGTCCAGGGGTGCGGTTGTGTCCTCTTCTTACATACTCATGATCTTTTTTCCCTTTGCGTCTTTTTATTCCTCTCTGTATTGGTCGGAGATTTGGAAAACCGACCAGCACATATGCTATTAGCGCAAATGAGCTTTGCCGCTTTTGTGATCAGCAGTCTCTGGTTACTCCTGTGGGCCTCAGTACATATCGACAACACACGTATCTAGGTTGAAAGCCAACACACATTGACTATATAGGTCCCCTTTAGCTGGCTCTATCAGCAGTCTCCGATTACTTCTGTAGGCCTGAGTACATATCTATAACACACGTTTGTAGGTGGAAAGCCAACACATTGACTATATCGGTCCCCTTTAGCTAACTAGAGCCAAGGCTTGGTGAAATAACTTTCCTTTGGCCCTCTATGCCCTTAGTCGGCTTTACGTCATAAAAATCCAAAAACATCATCATCATCATGGTGTAGGGCATGCGTGTTGGTCCCGCATTCCAGGCTCCATTGAGGATCCCGGACCAAAATTCCCCAAATATTCTATTTACTCGTATTATCTTGGCGACGTTGGCTTTTTCTGCTACAATCGCTCGGTCATGCGTAATTCCTGCTTCGGATTTGAGTTTTATACTAAGTGGTGATCAGAACATGCCCGCACACGCATGCATCGCAAAACTGTGAGCACGTGCTAGTTTTTGCCAAGGACATAATGAACGCATGCATAGGATTTATAGGAGCAACATTATTAGCGCTTTTGGGCACCATAGCCGAGTCCTTCCTGTGGCTATAGTGAAATGGGAATCAAGTCACGGTTGCGCGTTCTGGTCGAGCTGCATAAAAGTGGGAGTCAATCGAAGAGACAGAACCCACGCGTACAGTTCAAAACCTTCACCAAACAATTGCGCTTTAAAACAACCAATGCACACGACGAAAAGATATCCATATTGATCGCTTTTACTCGCCAAAAGCTACACATTTGCAAATTTTAATTTCACCGATAAACTTTTGAGCTCATCAGACATGTTTAGAACAATATTTAAACATTTCCCCTACAAGGTGTCAGCGCAAACATCAGTTAATTGGGAGAACATGGTCGGACAGCTCCTTCGCTCAAGGCGCACTTGAGTTCAACGTCCCGTTGTCGTCGTAGACGTAGTAGTACTCGAACACCTCCTGATACCTGCGTAGCAAGGGGAATTGTCGCTTCAGCCGGGCAGGTCAATTGATTTATTATGGAGCTTAAAGTACCGAAGCTGCACAGGGGAGATTTGGCGTGCCGTATCTGAGGGCTCCGGATTAATTTTGGTCACCTGGCGACCTTTAACGTGCACCGAAATCTTGAACACGCGGGAGTTTTCGCTTTCCAGCTTCCCTTAGAAAAGCGGCCGCCGCGGTCGGGAATCGAACCCGCGTCCTTAGGCTGAGCAGCACAAAGATGGGTAAAGGCCGACCTCCATGCAGCGAAATGTAGGCGAAAAGGCGGCGAACGTCGCCCGGCGGCGGCCGCTCCGCCGCCGGCGTCGAAAATACGGCTGTTCGTCGGCGATCTACGCGAGCTAGATGTCGAACGCGCGGCGGCGAACGCGACCGGAAGCGGCAAACTGCATTTTGAGGCCGCAGCCAATCACAGCCTCGTACTTCGTTGTACTTCCTGTCCTGTCTTCCATCGGCGGCGTTCGCCGGGTCACGTTGCATGGAGGTTGGGGTGGACGAAAACTGAGCGGCGCGTCAAACCACGGCGTCCGCCGCGCCAAGTTCGCCGAGAAACTTCGCTGCATGGAGGTCGGCCTTAAGTCGTTGGACAACGATGAATTGACTCTGAGTTAACGAACAACTCACTTTGCAAGATTCCCCGGCTTCAACCATAAGCTAATAAAGCATCAACTTTGTTGTCAACGTATTAGGTAGCGGTGAACCTAATGAGACAATAGCGAAATTACCGACCGTGGTGGCTCAGTGGCTAAGGCGTTGTGCTGTTGAGCACGAAGACGCGGGTGCAATTCCCGGCCGCGGCGGCCGCTTTTCTGATGGAGGCGAAAGGCGAAAACACCCGTGTGTTCGACATTTCGGCGCCCGTAAAGATCCCCAGGGCGTCAAAATTAATCCGGAGCCCCCCACTACGGCGCGCCTCACCACCTGCGTTGCGTCGGTGCGTTAAACCCTACAATCAATCAACCAAATCAACGACAGGGCAATTGCATGTCCTTAAAAAAATAAAGTATTTTACAGAGTGAACCAATAGTTCTCCTTACCTCACTCTCTCTCATTTCTGCCGCCATTATCTATCTAATTACAATCTCATTTCTTTCCTAACTGGTTATCTTAGTGTACACGTAATCGTTTCTCATGTATAGCACACTTTAAGAAGGTCCGATTATGTATATTATTTCGCCGCGTCAGCTGCGCCCGTGGCCTCAGTGTTGGCACTGCTGTCTCAACTTTTGTCGCTAGCTTCGCACACCCGCCAAGAGAATCGTCAAAGTGAGGGAATATAGCCCCACGCGATAGATTGGAAGCCGTTCCTCTATGGTAAATGCTACGCGAAGACCTCGAGAAGAGGGAGCCCCGCTTGGTTATGCCCGGTAGCAAACGACGCGCTTCGAACGCAGCTGTTTAGAGGAACTCTAGAACGCTCTCGCCTACAGTGCCACTCACCGACCATCCTAGGTGTTGCCAAGAAACGTGTTTTAAAACGAAAGCGTTCTTAGTGGTACCGATAGTGGCCTGGGAAAAAAATTAACGCATTTCCACATAGACCGGTCTGTCGACCGAAAAGCTCTAACAAGATCTCTGGACACACGACGCGTGCCTGAAACGGGGCTTCTATTGTGTCCAAATCGGGCTTCCATTGGTTGCTTGAAAATAGCGAAAAAGGAACTTTGCTATACAAGACATTACACGTATCGATCATGAAGAAGGACTTCCGTAGTGTATCTTTTGAGTATTTTTTCAGTATTTGATTTTTATTTCTTGGCAAAACCAAGGGAAGGCTGAGGCTAAAGGCGGACGACGCCTGACAGGGGCCTCAGCCACCCGATTTAGAGCATACATATTAACACGTCTGTTCATCCCATAAACCACATATCGGCATACATTTAGATCGTTTGTAGAACCCGCCGCGCCGGCTCAGTGGCAGCGTCAGTGTAAGCCATGGGTTTTTATCAACTGACAAATGTGTCCATGTTTTTTTTTTTTCACATAAAAATGCAATATAGAAAAAAGCGGCAGTTCAGTGGCTGAGGCGATGTGCTGCTTAGCCCAAGGACACGGGTTCGATTCCCGGCCGTGACGGCCGCTTTTAAGATAGAGGCAAAAATCGAAAACGTCCGTGTATGCGAAATTTTGGCGCACGTTAAAGGCCCCCAGGGGGTCGAAATTAATCCGGAGCCCTCCACTACGACGCGCCTCGTAACCTGTGTAGTTTCGGCGCGTTAAACCCCCGTAATCAACAAAATCAATACATCGTTCTAAGATGCATTTACTTAGTGCGCGAAAAATCGTCGTATTCGTTCGTTCTTCGTTTGCGATTTAGTTCGTTGAAGGTTTGAAGATCGATGGGACGCATTTTCCTTGTATTGGACTAAGCTTTCGCACATCTCTCGACCTTCTTCAGGAAGGAATGGTAGAGTTTCTTTTGCTCGCTTCGCAATCTTTCCCTTTGTGGCCTTGACTGAGAGTCTTGATACCCCGACAGAACAACGTTGCCACGAGAAAATTATCTGCCGGTGGTTCGAGCGAACCTCATACTTCCGCGACATACAACCGCGACACGAGTCTTAAAGGCGAAACGAGAATATCTCACGGGTTAAACATGCTTTATTTCAATGTGCGTTACAACTGCAATTAGTTCAAGCAATAAAAAACTGTCTTATTTAGCCGAAGGTACGCACTGCTCTTCGGTCTTAGTAAACAGAACTTGAACGAACTACATTACGGGACGGAAAACTGTTCTCCCCCTGCCTGGGAGAATAGGGCCCACAGCGGTCTTCCTAGGTCAAGTTGCAATGAAACAAGACTAAAACATTCGTCCCACAAAATCGGCTCAATACCACAGGCTGTATTGCTTTTGTCTGGGAAATTCAAAATGATAGTTGTATCCATGCAGAAAAGTTTACTCAAGCAAGGTTTTGTTACATTTCTTCTTACGGAGGGAGGGAGCGGTGTGGAAATACGGTGGTGCTCTAGCGGGTCTAGGAGAAAACGACGCAGGCATTGCCTTCTGCCCATTCAGCGATCCCCTGCAACCGGGCAGGAGCCATACTAAACGGGCTCAAGGCCACCCGTCTGACCTACTGCCGAAGGGCGGCGACCCAGGCGCTCCCGCGGCTTGGCCGCCTCTACAGGCCACTCTAGTAATTCTCTGCTCCGGAGGTAGCGCGGAATAATTAATATAGTGGCATGTAGTCGGGTTACGTATCCCCGCCTTGATAGTCTGCGTGTATGTTCCTGGATACTTCATGGCGCAAAGCAGCTAGAGAGCTCTGTCAGACAGATATGTACGAGTGAACTTTGACGACGAATAACCGCTGTAATTCTTAGATTCCGGACAAAAATTAAGGGAAATTTCAGGTGTGAAAGGCACGAGGAATAGTTCGTTGCAACAAATGGCACTGTCTCTCATCGCGGCTGCAATGGACACCCAATGTCTCACAAAAAATATCAGACGCCCCTCTCCGTGACGAAAAGGTAAAACAAGCTTGATACTAAACGCGCAATGCGCAACAACTGAAGCAGAGCATAATCCAACGGACCTTATAAGTATATTTATTTCAATTTTACTTGTATTGGCATTGTCACTCATACATTGAAAAGTAACAGTGCGTTATGCACAGGGGCCCCCAATAACGACGATAATGTTGTGATCCGGCACGATCGGGAAATTGGCGATCGCCCACTCTGATCTACTTCTTCCTGATTCAGTTCCGATTTTTCGGTCCGTAGAACATACCCAGGATGATATTGACCATTTCTGTAAACGCCCAAATCATAACAGTGGCAATATAACCATGTCTTTCTTTCTTTTGTAGAAGAAAAATTACATTTCGTTATTTAAATAATTTAAATATCTAATTTTGCTTCGATTTAACTACGCTTTTAATTTCAATTTTATATTGTTTTCTACTTTTCTTAATTTTTTTTTTCTCCAACGCATACGCACCCGGATAATGTGATGTTTTGTGATGTTTCTTTCGTGTTGTTTTTACATTAGGAATGAATGACACCGCTTGGTTTCACAAGCGCAACCTCCCCCACCGGCATGTTCACAAAACGTGCGCACTGCAAAGGCTCAGCCTTGGACGTACAACACTGACGCTTGCGCGATTGTGCCTGCCGAGCATTCTCTGGCAGCCAGGGTGGGCACTCCACTTAAGGGCAGCTTCCGAGGCGGCCCCCTAAGCGCGGCTTGAGTAAATTACGAGACGTGAGCGTCTGTGGCGGCAGTCAGTCTGCAAACACGCTCGGGCCTAGACTGGGCGAGGAGTGCAAGGCAAGGCGGCGTACGACTCCGATCGAGCGGGCAACGCTTGTGTAATGCGGCCTCATTAGGCATACGTCACAAACGACGATAGAGCCTGCAGCCTTTCGGCACGTGCAAACCTGCTGCTTCCGTACCCTTAACCGATTTTAAAGACGATAGTCGTTCTTGGGCTACTTGAACGGACAAATTTTGGTCTGTCTGTCTCTCTGTCTGTCTGTCTGTCTGTCTGTCTGTCTGTCTGCCTGTCTGTCTATCTGTCTGTCTGTCACTCGATTCAGCCAGCCGGCCAGAGTGAAACAGATGCTGCGCAATAGTCTTACATACCCACAGGCAAATCCAAACGCCGAAGTCCAGTGGCAATATTCATACTTGTCAACATTGTTGAACAAGAACAAAACATTACGCAAATATGAGGCAGAAAATCAATGCACAAGGGATATCTGCAGTGTTACTTTATGGATGCCAATTGATTTTTGCGATAGCAAATGAAAAACTATGGCCACTGCAGAAAAAAAATTCACTCCGTTTCCTGCTGTCGCCCGCGCCACTAACTTGCGGCGGCATTTTAAGAAATCAAATGGCAACTGTTACGAAATGCTCCACTAGGCAGGTTCCGCGTTCCGCTTGAAACGCACGTGAAGTATAGTTCTATAAACGTTGAAGTAGGGCGCTTCGATTCACGCGCGTCTCCACCGTACGGCAGCGCTGGCATCGAGGCACCCGACTTGAAGGAGGGGAACGCAATAAATTTAAATTGACTTGAGCAAACCTCTAGCGTGATATCTTGGGAGGAACGAGACGGGAGAGGAACAGCATGAGAGGTGAGCGGGAAAGACAATTGAGGCATTTACATGGTAGAGGCGCCAGTCGACTATCGTCTTTCGTCGACATTTACAACGAAAGCAGCAGATATGCGGCCATTTTTTTGTAGCTAAGAACTTACGCTACTGCGTAGATGGAGTCCCTGATGCCAATGTGCTGCTTTTGTTACTTTTGAAGCTGCAAACGAAAGTGTTTACCTTCTGCCCTATAGGTTCTTGTAGTATAGACAAGGCCGGAGTTAAAACACAGCAGCCGTTTTTCAAAATTCTTCAGGTTCTTAAGTCTGCTTACGTGGTTTTACAGCGAAAGCCGAGCGATTATCAGACTTCTTGGCTGCTACATCGTGTTTGAACCTTTTTTTGTGGTTACTACGACAGGCGCACTGACCGAACTTCACGCTGCACGCAGTTTCGCCACAGCCAGCCCTCTCCTCCGGGCGCACCCGTTCTGCGCACGCGCCGCCACGTGCACCTGTCCCGGCGCACGGGGTTGGCGCTGGGGTTAGCGCACCTGGAAGCAGCTCCGGTGACGCGGGCTCAAGTCACCCACGAACCCAACTTATATTCTCTTTACAGTGTAATGGCAGCGGCCATTGGGGCACCATTGGTGTTGACGCAGGTAACGACGATGACGACGACTACGAGTACGCTCAGTCTTCGCGTTTGATGAGACACCTAAGGCCGAGGAACATGAAATGTGATGACAGGTAATGATGATGGTCATTCTCACGCAAGCACACTTCTGCTAAATCCACTGGCACACACTGACTCTTCTGAGAAGAATGATCATGATTCCTGTCTTCACTGTGCACTGTTATCCGCTGTATTGCAGTTGAATGAATTTGAATTTTATTGCAGCCTTTGCCCCTAATAAGGAGGGCGATATATGATATGGCTTCCCAAGAACTACGAGGGCATGTCATTCTATTACATTGCTTACTCACATATGTATACACCGCTCTCTCTCATGACGGGTAAGATCACAGGTCCCGATATATTCGTTTGTTTTGCCAGTAAAATGATGAGTGGGCATTATGACGATGGCGATGAAATGTCGCGATGTATGTAACTACGTCATGCAATGTTCTATTTGGGGCAATGAAGAATTAACGGTCCGTAAGGTCAAATTTGCCGACTCTAAGCGAACTATGAGCCGTTGCCGAGGATCATCATGTTCCCAATGTCGTGCGAGCCGAATAAGAAGAGTCGTGAACAGAAAAATGAATCTCTGCGTCGGACGCGATGTGAACCTGTGGAACGCCGTTTGCGCCCCACCACCTATACCAATTGGGAATGCGCTATTTCATGCATAACCTACAGGCTGTAACAGTGTTCCCAAGGACATGATCCTGTAGAAATATTGTGTCTGGTATGAATGTGCGAATACTGGGAGGTGAACGTGCGCAGAAGGATTTCGTGAAGGAGATTCAGGTAAGGAAAGAAACGTTTCTTGATGAGCACGATAAAAATGCTGGGAAAAATACCGGAAAGGCAAGAGGTCAGCTAGCGTGCTTGTATCAACCAATTAGGAAGCATGGATATTTTCCGTTTACCCCGCACATGATGACCAGAAATGTTTCATAAAGCACAAAATTATCTAAAAAATGGACGCCCTCCCGCTCTTCGAAAGTAGATGTCCAGCGCAGCTGCTGAAACCGCCACACATGTGGATGAGGGAGGATATGAACTGCTTCTTGTTGTCTCGGCGGGCTTGTCGCTTGCACTCGGATTATCGGACGGCAAGTGATGGGTCCTGACGCATTCGCTCAGCGTCTTTGGCAAGAACTGCTGGGTCCTGCCTAACCTGACGCATACGCTAGCCCTCGAATGACGTCATCCTGCTCCCCCCCCCCCCCCCCCTCGAACCTGGGTCTACTACAACACACCAAGAGGCGATCAAGAGGCGGATGTCACCGGCTTGTGGTCAAGCTCCAAGCGTTTGTTCCGCCGTCGAGACAAGCTACGGTACGGGGACGCTTGTACCCTTTAAAGAAACCGGTGGGTATCCGGCGGCCTAATCTTCACCAGAACACTTGCGGGAAAGGGGGGGAGGAGGGAGGTTCACCGGCGCCTTACCATCCATCATGCGGGTTTGGTGGCTGTTTTGTGGGGTTTTTTTCTTAATACTATAGGCTACCCGCATGATTAGTTTGCCGCATGCGCTCGGCGTCTTCGGCGAGAACTGCTGGAGCCTGCCTGGGTTTTTTGTTTGCGACACGAAATTTTCCGACCAACGAGAGGCTAACAGCTTCGCTGTAAAAGTTGTCTTGTATCACTCTCAAATAGACGTCAAGTTTATAAATTACGTATTCTTGAGTCCACAGCGCAAACAACAAACAAGATCGATAAGGGAGAGCAAGACACCAACCCAGTGCCTGTGTGCCTCGCTCTTCCTGTCGCCCTTGTTTGTTTGTTGTTTGCGCTGTGTACTCGAAAATATGAAACACCAATTAACCCAAGCATCACTGTTTACCAGTTATAAGGTACGACAACAAACCGGCCCTTGGTGACATTTACGGCCACATTTTCGGCCAGACTTTCGGCCATTTTCCTGTCACATGTTCGACCCTTGGTGAAACTTAGCTACTTAGAGCTGGATGTGTGCCTTACTGTGAAATATCTGCAATATGCTCCATTGGCAATGCTGCTTGGGCTCACGCTTGCACTATTGGGAAAAACTATAACTAAGCCATGGGTAGCACATTTACTCAAGTCGCGGTTATTCCAAATGGAAGCCCTAGAAATTGCAGCGTGTCGCGTCAGCAACTACAAAACCACATCTCTCCAAGACCGACGTCATAGTGAGCTCACCACCAAAAGAAAAACAAATAATCATTGCGAAGCAAGTCCCCATCACCACCATCACCAGCCTATCTACGCCCACTGCAGGGCAAAGGCCCCTCCCATTAATCTCCAATAACCCCGGTCGTGTGCTACCTGCCACCAATTTATCCCAGCAAACTTTTTGATCTCATCTGCCCATCTAACTTTCTGCCGCCCCCTGCTACGCTTGCCTACTCTAGGGCAAACACTAGTAAAGCAAGTAAGCACCAAAGCCAGTAAACACTACCAATGAGAGAAAATGGGAATGGTTGGCAAAATAACTTGGATACCGGCGAGAGGTCAATAATTGGCCACGCTAAAGCTATCTGGCCGGGAAATCAATACCCGAAGAGCTAGGGGTGGAGATTCAGCAAGGGGGTGAGTGCGAGCCATGCTAGCGAGGTAGCATTGTAAGCAATCTTCCTTGGTATGGTTTCGATCAACACAGCGCCGAGAGAATGTCGCCTGATGCGGCAATGCTGCCCGTCCACGTTTCTCTTTTTTTGCTTCCGGATGATCATTCTGCACCCAAAGGGCAACTGGATCTTAAGGCCTCATTCACACAGCCGTTTTTTCCCCCCGCCACGTCACCGTCACGTCACCGTCTTTCGTCATGGGTGACGGTTTTTCGGGAGCGCATTTCTCGCCGAAAACGGTGCGACGGTAACGGGAAGCCGAGGTCAACGTTTCCGTTACGTCAACGCGACGGGACCACGCCCCGCCCCGCGGTAAACCAGCCAATCAGCAAACTTATTTTTGCATTACAGCAATTATAGACACGTTGTATCGTAATATCACCACGTTTTTTTTTTTTTTTACTTTTCAGATTAAGCATGCAATTCTAGTGTAAACTGATCACTAGGCAAACGACCCTGTCCTCTGACGGAGAGCTCCAGTACGACAGCTACTCCGTTACGTCTCCGTCCGGCTTTTTGACGTGACGGTGCCGTGACGGAGAAGGTGGCGGCTGTGTGAATGGGGCCTAACGCTACTCGTCCTTTCCTCTAGTGAGAAATAGGAAAACTACGTGTCCAGATCAACAAAAAGGTGACATCTCTTCCGAACGAAAGTTAAGAGAAGCGCGAAAGCGAAAGTGCGTTTAACCTTCGCAGAAAGTGCCTCTAATCGATAGTGAAACCTTCAAAGACCCTTATCGCAAACGAAGAACGAACCATGCAAAGATTTCTCGCGCACTAAGTAAGCGCATCTACGAACGATTTAAATGCATACCGAAGCCGATGCGGGAACCGGTGCGCAATTTATGAGATAAAGGTGTACTATTGTACTCCTTCATGAACGATGCGTGCATCGTCGCATCTAGAACCGTTCCTTTTTCTGGATTCTCAAGTAACCGCTTTGACGCAGTGCAAGCCCGGTTTCACTCACGCGCCGTGTGTCCAGAGCTCTTGTCAGAGCTTTTCGGGCGACCAACCGGTATATGGGGAAATGCGTTAGTATTTTGACAGGACGGCAACGGCCCCATAAAGAAAGCTTTCGCTTTAAAAATCTCAAATGCAGGAAGCCTACACGGCGTTTGGAGCACCTCTCGAAATAACGACTTGTGGCGTTTGATCCTTCGATTTCCTAACGGGATGAGCAGAACGTCGAATAGTATTCGTATCAGGCGCCCCATGGACAGGCACCGACACCCACCCACATGCTCCAATTGTTTGACAAGCAGCCCTTAGAAACGGTTGTAATGTTGGGTGGCACTTCTTTTACGCTTTAAGCATAGGAGGCTCAAACCGACCGGATCCGTTTGTCGGGATAGATGAAGCCTCCGCAACGGGTATCCGTGCTTGTGTAGTGGGGACACATGATGTCAGCGGCGGAGCCACGGCACGCGGGCTTGGAGCGAAAGTAGTAGTAGTAGTAGTAGTGCCACTTTATTTAACACTACGTTCAGAGTAGGCGTGTGGCGGAGGCCCAAAGGGCCGCCGTGACGTCCAGGGCTTTGGCCGGAACGGTCTCTTGGGGTGCCAGGCCTGAGCGTCCCAGAGCATGATCCCAGTGAGAGGAGAAAAGAGGAGAAAAGGGAAAGGGGTCAAGCGGACACCCACAGAGGGCGTACAAAAGTGTGTCCAGCGCGCCACACTAGGGGCATTGACGGAAGACGACCTGACCTGGGTGGTTGTGCACAAGGAGAGTGCGGTACGGGAAAGTGGGTTTGTAAGAGCTGCCACATGTGGACGGCCGCCGAAGTAAGTGAAGGGTGCGTTGGAAGTAGGTTCCCTCGGGGGAGGCGGTAATGATGACTTATGTCCCTGTACGCGAGAAAGGCCGAGTGGGACACTTCAAAAGGGCACCGCACGCAAAAGGATGATGTCACTTGCGCGCTGGGGTAGTGAGCGTTAGTCTCGGTGTCGGTGAGATGGGGGCAGGGGCATAAAAGCAGATGAAAATGTCTAAATAGAAGCGTCAAAAGCAAACAAATGTGTTTTAGCAGGGCACAAAGAAGTGTACTTTTGGAGTAAGTGTTAACTTTAAGTCTGTTGACGTTCCAGGCAACGTCAAACGGGTTATACACCAAACTGTGGTACAGGTTGCCGATACTGGACTTCAAAGCGTAATGGGGATGTCAGGCAGCGGCATTCCCGCGTTCGCCGCCACATGACGCCTCGAAGCCAATGAGGATGTTAGCCCGAATACCCGCGTTCGCGACCAATGCGCTGGTAGGTAATTGCGGATTGCCATGTTGACACGTCAGCCTATGGGAGTTTTTCTTCCGCCGCAGTCCCGCCGACAACACCTACGCCATATTTCCTTCGAACTGGCCGTCTAATGCAATCGTCTTAGGAAAACTAGAAAGAATACTTAAAATTGTATCCTTTCCTTGATTTATACCGACAGCTAAGAAAATACGCCTCAACACGAGAAGCGACAATTTTCTCTCAACGGCGCAGTGCGCACTTACAGATCGGGGTCGGCTGAAGAGTTCAATAACATTTTGTTCTCCGGGGTGGCGCCGTGTGCGGCCGTGCTCGGTGGTGGTGGCGAGACGGTGGTAGCGGTGGGGGTCCGCTCTCCATCACCGCTGGTCTCTGCTTCGGCCTCCGGAACCAGCCTGCGGGCAGCGGCCGCTGGCGACGTAGCGGCGGCAGAGTCCCGCTTTGCCTCCCCCGCCTTCGTGTAGGTGGCACCGATGGACTTCCGCCGATGCTGGCTGTGGCGGCGCCTGACCGGCCGTGCCGAACGGTGCCGCCGCATGGACTGCTTGGTCTTCTTCCGGTGCTTCTTCTGGCGGTGATGATGGCCCGAGGCTGCGGCGTCGTTCCCAGGCTCTTCGTTCCCCGTGGCGAGGCCGTCGAACGCCTCCGGGGACGGGGCCGGGGCCGAGAGTAGAGCGCCTGCGATAAGCGGAACAGCGCCGGAAGCGGGATCAAAACCGAGCAAAACCGAGCAGAACTGTACCAGCTTGACAACGTGGCTTGGTTCAATCAATAGTTTAAAGCTACGCATACTAAAGAACAAGCACAGCCTACGAATCCTCGAAAGATAGCAGTGGTATAACCCAAAGTTAGATACTTTTGTCACTACTCTCCATGGCTTACCAATATTACTAGAAGCGCTTTGTAAATGGAAAAAAACAAATGGCATTTTAAAGTATACTGGTAAAGTCATTTGTACTACTTGGCCTCATTAAACAGAAGCTAAAGCTCTTGGTTTGTGTTTTGACCCCCTTTTTTTTTGTTTTTAGACATGACGGGACGCATACCCTCACGGCTGGACTCGAACACGGCACACAACGTCGAGATTGGGAGGTTATCAACGGTGTGAAATAAAGCGTACCCATGCGTCCCTTTCTGGTCCGCAAACTTCCAGCACTCCCATCCTACAAACCACTCTGCGTGTGTAGGACAAATAGTGTACCTCCAAGCACTTGGTGACAAGGAAAGCTTCACATAACAACGATTTTTGATATCATAGGTAAATAACAAAGTTCCAAGGCGTTATTCCTGGAATTATACCCAAATGGCGTTTCCTGCGTGAAAGTTTTAAGTACTCGATAAAAGTTCCATTGCGCCTAAGCAATCGAAAGATTATTTCATTTTGCTGCTGCCACCTACAAACTACTATTTCGCTAAGTTCTAAGCTATTTCATGTTAACAATGCTTTTGAGATTTCATTTCTTTCCTAGCTTAGCCGAGCTGTCCATTTTATTGGCAACGTATCACAGATTTCTGCTGTGATTCTACCTTTGTGGTAAGTAGCCGTGGATGACGCATGCAAGAAACGCATGCATGGAAACGGCTGGTACTACTACTGACATATTACGAAGACAAGACAAGAAGACCCCTTGTTTCTTATTTACAGCTGGTCTAGAGGGCTGACGTAGGAGTGTGGAATATTTGTAGTAGTCCAGGATAAAGTATATGGGTTATATTCGATTCATTTGAGCCTTGAGGATGTCGTTTTCAGAGTATCGAAACCCTCTCAGAAAATGGAGCATGAACTGCATTCGGAAAGATTAGCTGAACGTTAAACCTAAAAATCAAAAATTAATTTTGAGGGGCCGAGCAGTCATCCCAGGCGTTAAACCTGAGCACTAAAGTATATACATTTGGCAGCTAAACAATGATCTTAAGCTAGTTACCAGTGCTCATCCGGAACTCGAGAAATAAGTCATTAGTCAGAAGTATTAGTGTTTATACGGGAAGTTCACGGAAGTATTGCACCATAAGCAACCTCTGTCGCAAAAAAAAAGGTATACAACCAGTGCCCGCTTCGGTGCAAACCTATATGATAGAAAATTAAGGGCTTACTAAACGCATGGGAAACTTGGGTGCGCTGAAGGCGTATCATATGAAAAAGATAACGATGGGAATAACACTTGTGGAAAGGAACCAAGCGGCATAAATGAGGCCCGGGAAGTCCTGCCTCTGTATCTTATCAGTGGTCGTATAAATGATGCTCTCATGATCCTTACTGTAGTGCGGAACGGTTAATACTGACAACAACGGTCACCGGGATGCCAGGATATCTGTGTATACGTACATACTAATGGACTAATCTTTCCTTACACCCTGTCACCCATCCTATTTTACAATATGGGTCGAAGCACTGTTTCCAAATTTTTGTACGTATGCTCAAAATAAAAGCATTGATTGATTGATTCATTCATTCATTCATTCATTCATTCATTCATTCATTCATTGATTGATTGATTGATTGATTGATTGATTGGCACCGTACAACACGATGTGTCAGGTTCCCGTCGAGATTTCAGAACCCCCCCCCCCGCTGAACAAACGTGGAGTTGGGCCGGACTTGTGGTGCGGTGCATAGATAACAGGTTAACCACATTAGAAAGAGGATGGCTAACGAAGGACGAAAAGACAACCGGGACCCAACAACTATAACAGACATAGGCGTGTATCTAGTGGTCGCTATAATCCTCTGACTCAAGACTCGGTCGATGTAGAGGCCACCCGTTCTTCGAGTGGAGACATTGCTCCGGAACAGATCGTTTTACCCGATTTTGAAGCAGTGGTCGACTGAGGCGGCGCGCTGCCTTCAGCGCGGGTACTGCAAACACTCATTATGTCTGGTCGAGGCAGGCGATTAGACGTGACCTACTGGCGCCAGGCATGGGTGAAGTCAAATTATTTCTGCATGCTGCGACTTTTCCGTGGCGCTTTCACTTCCAAGCCAGATCAGTCTTGCGCGCTTCCAACCGCAGGCTGGTGGTGAGCGCTCTATTGGGACCCGAATGACGCCCCCTTTCCAGAGCGCTCAAAAGACACCAATTGAATGCACGTATGGTCTATTACCACTTCTATTCAGCATTTATAGACATATCACTTTCTTCGATTCACGGACGCATGCGCTGATGGCAAACAGTTCAAGCAACCCAGTAATGCTTTCAGTATCGAAAGCAGCACATACCATGCCCGGCCTTGGTAGCGGAAATGGCGTCGCCCACGCTCCCCGCCTTCTGGTTCCTCGCAAGCACTGCCAAGAAGACGGATTAACATCCGCCGTCAGATGGGCGGATCGGCAGAGGGGTGTCATTTAGCGTAAACGCTAAATTCCCTTCCTTTTCTCTCTCATTACTCTAACAACCAACTCTTAAATAAACGCTCAAGGAACATGTATAACAGCTCCAAATATACAGTAGTCCTTGTTTAAAGGGAATGTGCAACGCTCCTGATAAACGCTTTCACTCTTTTCTGCGCTTCTTGAAGCATTGTGATAACAATAGCTATCGCCAGCACGGAGCAGCACTGCGTGATTAGCTCGTCGCAGCAGATCCGTTTGTGCTTTGCGTTTACGGAATTTTTTTTTTTTTTCAAGTGGCTACCGAATGCGCTTATTTCTGCAACTGAAAGGAGGCCGGTCAATAGCCACTACATCGCTGTAAAAACGTCATTCGAGCGCTCGAAGACCGCCAGGACAGGGAAAGAGAGAAAATTTGTTTCAGCTAGTTCAAAAGTTACACGTTGGGCATATAGCAGTAATTTTTTGCTGAGGTACTTTGCGACCCCCCATTCTAAGCACTGGATGTGTTGATTGGCAACGTTCAGCAAGCGTTTAAAAAATCGAAAAATGTTTAAAAAGTGTTGCATGGTCTCTTCATTAGTTGCAGATGCCACTCAGTTGGATAATTTCATTGCAAAAATAGGGCAGCCTTCCGAGGCCTTCAGAGGTACGAATATCCCTGTTATGTAAGGGGTCTAAAACAAGCAGGTTTTTGTGGCGACAATATTTACCGCGAACCGTTCGCAGGGGCCTGCTTCGGCATTATAGGTGGTAACTACGTGACACTTAGTGAACAACCACGAAAATGTGGGCAGGATATGCCCTCCCAGAAAGTTGGTACTCGGTTAAAAAAACATGTATACCACGATTTAGAGTTGACGAAGACTTACAAGACGTACAAAGACGTATCGCTTGCCTGCATGCCTTTGTACGTCTTCGTCAAACTTTCGCGGTTATGTCCTGCTTAGCTGGGGAGATTTTTGTTTCTTTTATTTTATTTATTTCCAGATACTGCGGACAGCATTGCTGCTCAAGCAGGGAGGGTTACAGAAAAGATGATAACAAGAGTTCAAAAGAATTTGCATCAGGGCACTCCACAAAATCAGATGGCAATGCTTTCCAGTGTTCAATTGTAGAAAGAAAAAAAGGATTTCTGAAATATTTTAGTATGGGCTAAGAACGGTCGCATCGTTTTTGAGTGGTTCAGTCTGGCTGAAGTGTGTGGGGCAGGGAGTAGAAATGTATCACAGTTCAAGCCAATTTTTTTGTGATAAAGCAGATGCAAAAACTTCTGCTTGGCAATCTGCCGACGCTTCTGGAGTGGCGCTAACTCTAGCTGTTTTAGCATACTAGTAACGGATGATCGGAGTCTGTAATCAGAAACAATGAACCGTGCAGCGAGCCGTTGGATCCGCTCATTTTTTTCCATATGTTTTGTGGAGTGTGGACACCATACAATTGATCCATACTCGAAGTATGGTCGGATTATTGTGCGGTAAGCCTCAAGTTTAACTTTTTGGGGTGACCGCCTCAGCTTTCTGCGCAGAAAGCAGAGCTTTTTAAAAGCTCTGTTAATGGCTAAGGGCCCAGATGATCTCTCCAGTCTTCTGTAAACCCATGTTTGAAGAAATAAAAAATGAAATGAAATGAAATGTCGTCGTAATGTGTGGCCCAGTTAAGGTTATTTGTAATAATTAGTCCCAAATACTTGACAGAAGATACAGTGTTAAAGTACCGCGTTCCGATTTTATAGCAATGCATCAACGAATTTTTCATGCTTGTTATTGTCATAGGAACTGTTTTAGAGAAGTTAATTAACATGGCTGGTTCTGTGGACTTCCAGAGAGAGGGAACGGGAAAGGTGAAGACTCATAGGGGGAGGGGATGCTTTGTACAATAATTAAGTGTTTGTTGTTCTTCGTTGACCAGAAAGTGAACTGTTTCCGGAAAGCTCTCACCCGTCTTCATGGCGAAGGGGTAGGTGAAGGCGCAAACCCCCAGGCTGCCCAGTAGCAGTGCGTAGTACACCACAGGAGCGCCCAGGAATCGGGCCGTGCGGATACTGCAGTAACCAAAGGGTCAGTTGTTCATAGTCATACAAAAGCCACGTGATTGGCGTGTCTGCTAGACGTCTGCTAAACAAAATGACTAGTACAAGTCACAGAAACAAGCATATTCCCAAGCCCGTGTGGACTTGAGGAAAGCAAAGGGTTCTGTTTCACACGAGAATATTTACGTGCCGCTCATGACTGCATGAAAAGCATTACTCTCGGTCTGAGACATGCCCTATTATTGTTTGAGTCATGGAATCCTCGCAACGGAAGAATTATTTCTCGTTAACAGCATGATGGCTTATTGCTCGAAGAGAGGGAGAGAGAATTCGTGCATTTAGCCGTAATGTGTTATGGGAACTGTGTGGCCGCCGGCGTAAACCTGGCGGCGATGATAGCAGCTCTAGCTTCGAGGGAGGCTCGCGGGAGGCTTTAACTCCCGGGACAGAGCTATGCAGCACTCCGTCCCACTGCCCGTCAGAGGGATTTAAAAGGAAACTGAAACGTGTTTGAGAAGGCCGTAATACGATACAAGCGCCGTTCGCAACAGGTCGTGCAGTTGCAATGGTTCAAGTAAAAAAAAAAACAGGAGTTGCTTGTAACTTGCGGCACTTCGAAAGTAAGTGATGTGAAAGCCTACTAGAATTGCTCAAACTTAAGTTATGACGAAGTTGCATGTTGGGTGCTTGAACATCGAAGCGAACGTACGCTAGGATACCAGGCGATCGTCGGGATACCTGCCCATCGTCGCTGTTCTGGGGCATTGATCAATGAAATAAACAAATGAGCGAAATCAATTAGTCAGGCAAAACTAGATAAACAAATGAACTTATGATGCACCTTATTAGGTTGCTTTCGAAGCAATAAGGTCGTGCTCGGCAAAAACGTTGCAGCATCATGGACCGTGCCATCGCTGCCGGTCCTCCTTTAAGCAAGTTGAACGTACGGCGTACCTGTCTATATCTTCTACAAAAGGCCCACAAAACCCCTATGCAAATAGATACCCACACAACTAATTACACTTTATTTCAAAGACCGGTAACATTTCATTTGACTTATTCTATTGGAGTACCTTGCACAAGTAGTGTAACGGGATCTAAAACGACCCCCCCCCCCCCCATTCTCTTATGAAAACAGAACCATCACAACAGAGGAGGGTGGGGCTGGTCTTTCCAATGTCTTTCTTCTCTGAATTTAAAACCATCAATCAACCCAAGGTAAGCTACCACTGAATCCCCCAACGAATCAATC
The DNA here is from genome assembly GCF_048455015.1 of Haemaphysalis longicornis. Lineage (NCBI taxonomy): Eukaryota > Metazoa > Arthropoda > Arachnida > Ixodida > Ixodidae > Haemaphysalis > Haemaphysalis longicornis. Next base: position 109,204,247 of record NW_027526361.1, read on the forward strand.
AGCGATTCTAGGGAACCGATGCGTCCTGCATGGAGGGAAATCAAACAGGGTAGTTAACCAGGTAAAAACAATGCACCTCTGAGATCCCTAAACACATCAGCCAATCTGCGTTTACTTACGCTGTTATGGCCCTTCGCGAAGCTGAGGCCGTGCCACTGGCCAGCGTATCCGTGGAGGGCCCCTGCGATACATAGAGAACCCTGATCAGTCCTGCCGCCAAATAATTAATGAATCCCCCATCTCATCAGGACATACAGATGATGTTGGGCGTACATGTGGCACCCAGGCTGATTGGAACCAATTCTTAGCACTTTATAAGTAAAAACTGTTTCATTACAGGATGTTGTTCTATCATCGAGCTCTCTTGAACACCATAGTTAACATTGGTTGAGGGCAGGGTAGAACAATAAATTAAGAAAAGACACCCGGCCCTTAGGTAGCCAGTGGATTTTGAGCAACATACCTCCAGGTGTTAAAAAACTCAGGTTACGCCACTAAGACACACGACGGAATGCTCTTCCCGCAGGAGATATTAATGAGAACCACGAAGAAATTAACAGGATTTGCACTAGCCATTAGCATGCCTGAATAGCGGGTCAGAAGGTCAAACACGACTAATTTTGCGCACATAGAGCGGCGCGATTGAAGAGGCGTATGGGGAATACCATGTGCGGGTTTAATGGGGTGTCTCGAGGAACACTCTCAGGATTGCCTAGTTATCGAGTGCACTTTCTGTGCAATCTTTTAAAGGGACCCTACAACAATTTTTTCAACTTTGTTTTGTAATCTCAAATGCTTGCAGAAATCAGTCACCCAACACACCCAGTAGTTCGATTATGGGGTCGCAAAGTATCTCAGCCAGAAATTACTGCTTTATGCCCATCAGATTACTTGTAAACTCGTTCAAAAGATTTTTCTGTCTGTCCTTGTCGTGACGTTCTTCGACGGCTCGAATTACGTCACTAAGGCCATGAAATGGCTGCTGGCCGGTTTTCCTTCAGTTGCAGCAATGAACGCTTTTCGATAGCAAATTTAAAAAAAGCCACAAAAACAAAGCAGAAATGGAAGGCGTATCTGGTGCGACGAGCAAATCACGCAGTGCCGCTCCATGCTAGCGATAACAATTGCTTTCGCAGTGGTTCCAGACGTGAAGGAAAGAGTGAAAGCCTTTATCGAAAGTGTTGCCGGGTCCCTTTAATTGGCCTCTCGTTACATATCACACCGCACAATACTTCGGGGGGGGGGGGGGGGGAGATATTTCTTAGGGTATTCTATGAGCCCAGAACTGACGTTGACTTCATTATAGGGGTGGACGATTGATTGATTAACTTTCCGAATAATAGATTAATGGTTTAGTCTCGATTGATTTTTAATTAGTTAATCGGTTGAAGTCTTGTGAGCCACGCCAGTCAAACGCCAACGATGATCTGGATCACTTGGACGAGTCCATTATCCATTGTAAAAATGCTAGGGTGCGTCCATGTGACCTCACCGCCATGTGAGTGTGTGTTCAGTACAGCCGGGATGACTGTCAAAAAGTAAATCCCTGGTGCCGGAGATTTGCAACACACCACTTGGCTTCCGCAAATGGACAAATTAACCTTGATCGTGTAAACTGACCTGTATTCAGTAGCATCGACAATGTGAAAATGTAACAACCATCAAAGGAAAAATGGGCCAGTTTTTTGGACTTATTCTCTTGAATTAGAAAGCCGAGTAAACTGTTAATTTACCTGTTGAAGGCATTCGATTATTTGAATTAAAATTTTAGTTTACACCCAGTTCTACTTCATTATTGAACGCTTTAGTGCCATAACTGTGATTAGTATGTGCCGAACGCAACAACCACGGCATTCTAGGAAAGATGGACGTCATTACGATTGCAATTTCACTATTTTAGTATCATTGCGTCAATTTAAATTACTTATTGCGAGCTATACTCAGTTATTTAAACTTCTTAAAATATTGTTGAAATGTCCTCATTCAGGTTCCTTTTTCTGCACATCCTATTTTCTCCTACTTCAGAACGGCAAATCGGGTTATATAACTGCTGCAGGAACTTTTTGGTTCAACGTACTGTGTAGGTTGACCTCCTTGTTAGCTTCGTCGCAGCTCTTCACATCCTTGTGAGTTTTTCAACACACCCGCTACATGCGACCCCCCTTGCGCAACAACCTACAGCAATCTACAAGGAGCCCATCATAATTACTACCCCAGGCTATATCTTTCGGCCAGTCGTCCTCTTAAATCTTGATATTTCTTAGCGCCAAAGGCAGCGGACGTGCATCCTCTATGCAGCCTAGTTTGTAACTCATCCCAGGTTTAATTCCCACCTGGTAAGAGCAGTCTCGTTTTTTTTTCGTCCTTTTGTTTAATCTAGATCAAATTGTCTGGGGTTTGTCCGAACGCGTCAGGCACGACCGCGTGAAAGTGGTAGTGCATGTATATGCATGCACCTGTCAGCGGAGCATGAAACCCACGTCCGCTCCCCTCCCCACCGACGATCTCGTATTTTGTCTCTTTCGATGGTTGCCTTTTATTTCCGAATACTCAATGATGAGAACGCCTGGTGTACCGTTATTTCGCATTTAGAGGTCTAAGAAGAAACTTTGAACTTGGACGGGAACAATTTCGCGAAATGTCCCTACCCCTCCTTCTCCTACCACCCCCTAGGATGGAAAATGAAGCAATAAATACAGTGCGGAGGCATTTAGTTTCTTTTTTTTTTTAGATGAGGACGAGCTGTGGCCAATAAACAGATCAGATGCGTTGTAACACCCGCCGAAGCTTGTTCTCCTGTTATGTGCAAATACAAAGTGGAGGCATTTGACCAATATCTACTCGGACCCAATCAGGTCACAGGTTTCACTATGCATGGTCACGATCGAAGATCTTGAAAGTAATCGCATGCGGGCTACGCGACATGGAAGACATGATCGCAGTTACTTCAAGAATGCAGTCGACTTGAGCTTGACACCTGATTTCCATTGGCACACTTCACTGGTGAGAGCAGATATACTGGACAGCTCAAATAGTTAGCCCAGGAATTACAAAAAGTAATGCAAATAGCTGAACAATTGGTTTGCATAGGTGAAATGTTAATTCCCAATGTTATTTGATTAAGCCCCTGTCCGGTATTTTTCCGCGCGAAAATAGAGAAAAATTAAAGCCGTTCCACTCAATGTGAAAGCTGTCGGAAGTGCAGAGCAGTGATTCGCCATAATGGGCTGTGGCGCTGTTATCCGCTCACTGCTACCACCCAATTCAATGCAAATTTCCCGCCTTCGCAGTGCTCGCGCGCCCCTGCCTGAAACTTGCCCCGCGGCAGAGAGATAGACGTTTATTTATCCTAAAGGGAAAGGAGTAAGACCGAAAGCGGTCAGCCTCTCAAGTCCAGGAAGCCCCGAGCCCATGCTGATTCCAGTACCCGGTCGACCAGAGCTTGTCGTTGCTCTGGAGCCGAGCTTGTCTGCGCAGACTCCCACTACTTAGGTGTTGGGCTGGGGAGGGGTTTAGGGTTGCCTGGGCACGAGTGCACCAAGTGGTAGGTAGTGAGAGGAATGCTGCAAGTGCGGCAGTCGTGTTGGAAGAGTGATGGAGAAATGTGGGAGAGACGCGTGTGGTTAAAGTAAGTACCGGTCTGCAGCCGCTGCCAGATATGAGACTGTTGGTTGCTGAGAGTAGGGTGGGACGGTGGATAGATGCTTCTGGAGTGTAGGTAATGGGATAGGATGATATTGTATGTAGGATCGACGGGTGTTAGAGAGGGGATTGTGGAGCCCGGGCCGCTCGTGGCATCTTGCCTTAAGGATGGGAATGTCCGGAAGTGCAGATCGCGGGCGGCAGCATGGGCTGCCTCGTTCCCGACAAGGCCCGAGTGTCCTGGGGTCCATGCGATGGCACTTTCAAGATCTTCGGGCAACGTCCGGAGGAGACTAAGGGCGCTTTCCGGTACCCTGCCGTACTGATACAGCCGGCATACCTGTTGGGAATCGGTAAGAATTGTGACTTGTGGTTGGTTCTTGGATTTCTGTTCTATTTGTGCTTGCTTTTCCTCCCGCACGTGCCAACGTTGCACTGCCACTTTTTTTCGCTTACTATCGTGAAAACCAACCCAACGAGCGTTCCTAACCCAATGAACTCGGGTGCTGCCGGTTAATCTAACCTACAAAATAAATGCCTGACTGAATGACTGACCGACCGACCGACCGACCGACCGACCGACCGACTGACTGACTGACTGACTCATCAACGCCCAGCCAAAACTGCTGCATCTAGAGACTTTAAATTTCGGGAGTGAATTTGCGACAAGGCGTAGAGGATTACTACTAGCGGACTTTTTGTAAATTGTACTTTAAACCGAGGGAAAGGGGAAAATTGTGTTTTCTTAAATTCATGCTTACCTCCTCCGCCCGTTCACATTCTCAAGCGTTTTTTCCTGATATGCGTAACCCTTAAGAATATCTAACAAGCAGCTTTTGGATTTCGCCCTAACCTACACTATCGAGGTGATTCAGCATTCCGGAAAAAAATTGGTGTTCCTAAAGATTCTTAAACAAAACTTTCGCCGATTCATTTATCCAACTGATTTTTGCCAGCATATGTTACTCACACAAATGCAGAGAACGATTTTTAAGGATGTCGCCCTGCGATGCCGCTCAAAGGGCCAAATCGTTTTGTTTTTTTTACAACTGACACGGCTGACCAGCCAAAAAGGCCTAGCAGGTGATGTCGACGCCTAGCCAAACTGCTTTTTCAAATGGCTACAGATTTCATAGGTACATTGTGATTACGGTGTTGGAGGTTAATATTGCTCCAAAATTTTAAAAATTCCACCATGGGGAGAGTGAAAAGCGGTAAAATAGTTTTTCAGATAATTTTTTATCGCACGCCATTTGAGATACTTAACTGGTTTTGTTGAGATAGGTAACTTACTCAGGTATCTAAACTGTTCTACAACATTTTTTATGGCACCCACCCAATATAGGAAAGCATGATATCGGGAAAACACTGTGTTTTTACACATTCGTCAATAACCGCACAGCCAATTGATATATCTCATTCGCTGTTGCTTACAAATGCTGCCCATCCCATTGCCCAAAAATCAATTTCATGATTTTGTCCCCACATAAAAAGCCAAGAGAGTTTTTTTTTTTTCATTTGCACCCCTCTGGACGTGAAATTCAGTTGAATTTTCCCGCGTTCGCATAGCGCTCGCCATTTCATGGCCCTTTCTGCAACCACGCGCCTCCTGTAGGAGCCCTGTAATTTATCATATATCTCAAAGAGAAGACGGACCGGTAAAAAGCGCAAAGGTTAGCGCTCGCCATCTGTTGGGACTTCGTGCAACCCCGCGGCTCGCGTAGGGAGCCCATGTTTCTTAGGATAAAACTGTACCGATGAGCATCGTTCATATCTGCTGAGGTAGCACTCCCCACGAGGAAGAATACCCCTCAACCAGTGGGCTTCCATCGTGTGTTCCCTGCGCAATCTCCTGCCGCATTCAAGTTGTGTTTACAACCTCGCACTCTTCCTCATATCATATTAAGAGTGCAAGCAAAACAACCTTCCCCTTCTTCCATCCACTCTTCCTAACCATGAACTGTGGGAGAACCTGGTGGCTAACAGCGATCCGGATGTCCAGACAATTCTTCTTCCAGAGCAAAGGCTGCCCGCACATCACATGGATTTCTGAAATTGGGAACCACTCCCACTGCATCAGCTCAATAAAACGTTTTTCACTCCCTGACTCACTCGCTCGAGCGCACAATTTTGGTCCAATTTGTTTAGCGAAAGTTACAGTAAAACACGAGTACCAGTCGTTTCACTTTACCCGCATGTATTGACAGCAGGCAGGAGCTCCTGAGTGTGTACCACTTCACAATGAACTAGCCAAATATGACAACTAACCAATAAATGAACGCGTGTTATACCAATTAGTGTCATTAATATAACGGCCCACCCGGACACCGCCGGGTACTACCGCAAGTTACGTATATTTTGCCCCAAATGTATGTACCTGTAGTTTTCTTTTCGCTAAACAACGGGGAGATGGTTGACAAGCGCCAGCGGTTCACGAGTTTCGAATGCTTATGACCATATAAACCGTTTGGCTTTCGAAGCCTCTGGGTTACACCGCGACGAAGGAACGCGCCGTATGGCTCTACTTGGGTCCAGCAAGCGAGCTACGGCGTCAAGGCGAGCCCCTGAAGTGCACTGCACTTAAACGTCGGACGAGTTTCAGTTTCGGTAGTCGTAAGTGTAGCGGGGTGACTTTCCTGCCTTGCAGCATTTTGGAACGCCTGGCGATAACTAATTCTCTTGGATGTTGTCACAGCACCAACGTCAAAAAAATTCATTAACGCGCCGTTCGTTATTTTGTGAGGCTGCTGTTCCGCCCCCATCTACCCGCGACTGCGGCGTTAGGAAGACTCCGGTCTTACTCCACCGCATCGTTTTTGAAACGACGGCTACTTGCGGTGCCAGTATCGCCGAGCGAGTGATGCGGTGAGGGGCGCTGTTTCGGCAAAATGGCCCGCCGACGCTGACCGCGCTTTCCACACTCCAATGTCCAAATGACCACGGGACAGGGCTTGCGGCGTGACTGGGGCTTACCTCCTCTCCCCCTCTCTGGAGGTGACCTGGCAAACCTAAGGACATTTCAAGGATTTGTGTCCGACGGCACTCACACACGTGCGACAGGTGGGGAAGTAGAGTAATAGCATCTCACGTCGGAAAAATAAAAGCCGATGGGGGGGGTATGGAAACAGAATAGGCAATCCTCATGAACAAATGAAGCACGTGAAAGAGTCATTTATATAAGTCTTATTCGTTACTAGGAAATAGCATTTACGTCGAATATAGCGAGGACGCGTATGCCCGAGCAAACTGTCAATACATATACAGCGCAATAAGGGCAGAATCATAGGTGGCCAGGGGATTAATGAGGAGTAAGATATATCGCCCTTATTGATCTTCTGTAAACAGAAGTACACTGCTGACTGACTGACAGACTGATCAACGCCCGCCCGAAACTGCTGGTCCTATACTTTAAATTTTGAAAGTGAACGCAAGTGACGGCATGCGTGCCCACTAAGGAAGTGCTTTAGGAATTTACACACCGAGCAGAGTAAAACGTTGTCATGGTGCTTTCGCCAATTGCTGATAACCCACAGTTTTCTGCTTAAATCTTTCACCCATTCTAATATCTAAAAAGCAGGGTTTCGCCCAATGCCATTATTTTGGGACGAGTTTGAATTTATTTATTTATTTATTTATTTATTTATTTATTTATTTATTTATTTATTTATTTATTTATTTATTTATTTATTTATTTATTTATTTATTTATTTATTTATTTATTTATTTATTTATTTATTTATTTATTTATTTATTTATTTATTTATTTATTTATTTATTAAGAATACTGCGGGCCAGAATGCCCCTAGCAGGAGGCACTAAGTGAAACATACGCACGAAAAGTGGTCGGTAACAGCAGCCCAGCAATACTAGGAAAATATGTGCCCAGCGAAACTTGCAGGGAAGTACAACGTATTAGGCAAAACAGTAGATGAACAACACAAATTGCTAAGCCAAGCAGAATACAAATTGATCAAACGTACCTATAAACTATAACGCACTGATATGAAAGGACAACATTACAATATTCCATAAAAAAAAAAAACATTGGTTCAACAAGACGAGTTCCAGGGCTCTAGCAAAATTGGCAGCTGCTAGTATGGACTCAGGAAATCTATTTGTAAGTTCATTGGTTGCTTTCACCGATTCCTCAATATATTTTAAGCCCGTTGATACACCAAATGATTTTGTTGGCATACGCTACCCATAAAAATGCACGAAAACTATATTAAGGGTTTTATTATGAAAAATCGCTCAAGGCGCGAGTGGGACTTTGAAATAGCACCTCTAACAATGAGAGAAGGCTGAACTGGTGGTATCGACGCCCGGGAAAAGTGCTAAACCTAGGGACCTAAAACTGGGGGAGTACATTCCTATTTCGATTAAGAAGTTCACTGTCATCTGACTTTTAAAATTACAACCCTGAAGGAGTGAAAGTGGTCACCTTTTAACGAAGTTTCGCATTATGTCATATTCGTTCAAAAATTAGACGGGATTTTCCAGATAACACATAGAAAAATGTAAAAACTGTTTTATAGGTTTTCCCATATCCCATAATAAGGCGGATCTGGATATGTGGTAAATTTTGCGTTTTAGAAGATTAAACAATATATGCTTAACCGGTTTCAGGAAATTTCAGAAAATTGTCCTACCAAACCTGTAAAACGGCGAGAGGGATTTTAAAATTGCTACCTCAATGAAGTGAAAACGACTAAAATGTAGTAGCAACGCTATCAAACTTGTTCTACTTATAAAAGCACTAAATAACTCTTCTTAAACGAAGGTCAGTACCGTACAGTTCTCTGTTCCCATTTGTGTGTTCTTGGAGCTGGGGCACACAATAAAAGGTATGTTATGTCCGCACTGATTATCTGATTTGACGGGACCACGCAACACTTTTTCAACTTTTTTTTTTACAAAATCCTAAATGATTTCCGAACGTACTCAACAAACACATCCAGTACTTAGAGTAAGGGGTCACGAAGTACCTCAGATCAAAATTACTGCTCCATGCCCATCAGATAACTTGAAAACCTGCTCAATTTATTTTCTCTCTCTTTTCCAAGTGTTCGCGTTTTTTGAGTGCTTAAATGACGTCACTAGAGCATGTAGCGGCTATTGGCCGCTTCCTTTCTGCTGAAGCAATAAACGCATTCTATAACCAGTTTAGAAAAAAAGAAAGCCGCAAAGCAAAGCAGAAATGAAAGGCGGAAAATTCTGCTGCGACGAGTGCCGCTCCTTGCTATTCATTTCATCTCAGTTCAATTATTTCACCCTCAAGACCACAGGTGTTACAGAGGGTAGTGGGCTACAAACACACAAAAACGACAGATCATACAATGCAGCAAAAAGGTAGTGTATAACAGGTCTATGTGGTTCCTAAAGTAACAGTGTTAGCTAAAGTTATGCGAAACTGGTGAAGGCTTTCAATGGCGGCGATTGGCCCGGGAAGGTGGTTCCAGTCGTGTGCTGTGCGAGGAATGAAAGACTGAGAACAAGAATTTGTGCGGCAGGACATGATTGCAACTTTATGACGGTGATCAATGCGGGCAGAAACATATGAAGGCGAAGAAACCAAGATGAAATGCAAGTAGAGATTGTGATAGTATATTCCATGAAATAAACGAAGACGAAAATACTGACGACGATGAGCAAGCCGGGGCAAATGCAAAGTATTTTTCATGGATGTTACACTGGATGCTCTACTCTAATTGCCTGTAATAAATGGCGCAGTCTTGGACGAGTTCAAGAGATTTGATTAAACTCTCAGTGATTACTACAGCTTTCGCAGTGCTTCCAGACGCGAAGAAAGAGTGAAAGCGCTTATCGGAAGCGTTGCAGAGTCCCTTCAACTGCTGTGTACACAGCTGTGATTATTGCACATGGCATGCGATTTTCCCAACTCATGAGGGCGGAGGGCGGAGTGCAGCGAAGCACCTCGGTGGCGACCGCTTGTCGCACTCACTTGGCGCACTCGGGGTGCCCCGGTGTCGCCCCGTTGGGCGTCCTCTGGGGCCGCTGTGGAAGTCACCGACGTGAAGCTGGGCATCTGCACGGTGTACATCGGGGTCGCAGGGCCCGACGGCACCTCCTGCGGAAGGCGCAGTATCGTACATTGAAGAACACCTTCTTGCGTCTCAGTGCAGGAAAAAGGAACGGCCATGCCTACTGCGTTCGCGGGTAGGCTGTACTTGCGTGAAGGAGGTGCAGGGGAGTAGCCAGGGCAGGGGGGAGGGGGTTGGCGTTAGAACACCCCCGAGATTTTCTAAGCGATGCTTGCCCCCCCTCCCCCTTCCTCTGGACCCTGCCCATTCCGACATTTTTTTTCATCCACGCTATTCACAGTCCGCTTTCTTTTATACCCCTGTCACACGGGCACTTTCAATCGCGATTGAAGTAAACCGCGATCGAGTTTTCGAGCGCATTCGACGCACTGCCGCTGTTACGCGGCACGTTTCAATCGTGATCGAGAAGTTGCACCGGTTGCACTTGTGTACGCCAGATGGAGCTAACAATGTACCTGCGGCCGACGTCTGGTAACTTCGCGCGGTCGTACGTATACGTAACTATGTAAATATTACCTCAAGCTTATTTGGGTCAAGTTATTTGACACAATTTGGGGCGTTAGTTGAAGTTTTCAGCTTCTGTGCCATTACTCGGCGGGGCCGAGAGTATCGCCGCTTTCGTTCGATCGCGCTTGGAAGCCTCGATCGCGCTTGAGAAACCAGGATTGAGCTCGATCCGGATCGACTCAATCGCGATTGAAAGTGCCCGTGTGACAGGGGTATTATATTAACTTGTAAAATCAGAATACGAAAATGAGATAAATAAACAAAAATGAAAGATTCCTCGCGCCCAAGCAATCTTTTCCTTTAAGTTTTTCTTTGTTTTTTTTTTTTTTGGCTTCATACTATTCATGTTACGTCGATGTTTCACGTATTGTAGGCGTTGTTTAGATGGGAAGGCATTGTACATGCTGATGGGGTAGTTTTTAGAACGTAGTAAGATAAAAAAAATGTCGCCTACCATAAGCAATGACCGTTCGTAAATCTACGAAGGAAGCAGGTGGTATGAAAAAGTGGAGGACCTCATTTTTTATTTCATCTATTCATCGTCGTTCTTTGTCCATTTGTGCGTTATCTCGGGATGCCTGGATTAGCGTGTCACACTGTCATGCACCAGCAAAGAAAAAAAGTCAGAACTACGAGTCGCGATAGATTGTTGACTTGCTATGTTTTAATGACTTGTTATAGTTGAAAGTGCTGTATGAAAACAGTCGCGTAGTTTCTGATCCGGTTACACCCTGGAGTGTCGCGATATACTTATCGGACGTCTCGAAGCTTTTCCAAAAACTTAGAAAAGGGGCAGCAAATGGTGTCCTTCGGCGATTCTGGGGGCTTCCACCTTGCGTCACAGAAAGGCTTCTAGCGGTAGACTTCAGGCTGCTTAAACATTTAAGTTCCCTTTCCCACACCACCTGCATCTTTGCGCGACGTAGTCGATACGTTTGGCGAGTGAATACGACTGAGCGAGCCGGAAAAGATGGAGTGGCTGTGTCCGAAACTGCAGCCTCGGTCTGGCGAGAGCCTATCCTGTCGCTGGGTCCACTGAGGTCATAAGGGGTAGCCATTCATAGTGTGTGTTTTTTGCTACTTGCAATCTAGGCGAATTCCCTCATATATTATCCCCACTCGAACTTGCAAGTGGAGTACTGCCAAGGACTTTGGTGTGACGCGCTGCTGCTCAGTCACCAAAATCAGGGCATGTGGCCTTCCCAGTAGATGCTCGTCCACGCCGCATAGCGGCTGTTGCAACAATATACTGATGAATCTTGGTCGTACAGTGTGGCTACTACTGGTATTGTTAGCACGAAAATCAATTGCAACTATCGCATCATTGCCTGAAAGTGCGTTACTGCGACGACCGTTAACGCCTTTCTTCTTGACTGCGTCTAATCTCACGGCAGCTGTGAGAATTACCTCCGGGATATTCTCACGGCAGTTTCCATAAAAGCTGGCTGGCCAAAAATTTGCTGAATAATATTACGTCCCAACGTAACCTAACGTAACATAACCTCACCGAACCTAACGTAACCTAACCAAACGCGTCATAACCAACCCAAATCCAGCCCAACTGCAACGAACCTAATCTAACCCAGCCCAACAACACAGAGCACAACCTATATTAAACGTAATTCAACCCATTCTAGACGTTCCTTGCGTCGATCTCTAAAAACCAGAGTGAAGAAAAATATTAACAAAATCACGATTACCGAAAAATTCTTAAAGAAAAAAAAAACATCGCAATGTTGGACTCGAAACTGAGCCGCCTTCTTTAAAACCAAGAACTACACCACAGCGCTAGAGAGGCAGTTCCAAGCGCGGGTTTTTAGGGAATATTTATCCCATAGAATCTCCGCGTAGCGTGCTTAGCCAATAAGAAGCGACTGCCGGGAGAAATTTCTGACGGTAATTTTCGCGGTTGCCGGGATAATAAACACTACCTTTCTTCTTCATGCATAGTTAACGTAGGTGCGCAGTCGTAATGCGATATAGTGCCACAACACCAAAATTCGACTGATGCTCGCGAATTCAGCGTTTAAAACAAAGCCGTTGTTTCGAGCCGTTGTATGTACCTCCTTCACGCGAATTTTCATCCTCAACTTTCCCACTCAAAAACCTAGTAACGGCGTAACAGTAACGAGCAATGAGTCGACGTCGATATAAACACTGTAAAAATGGTATAGCAGAAGTACAAAAACTTTGTGTAATTTGTTGTCCAAGGGGCATATTTCGCACAGAGCAATGAGTCGACTTGGATATAAACACTGTAAAAAGGGTATAGCAGAAGTACAAAAACTTTGTGTAATTCACTATCATTCTTTGTGCGAGTGCCCGGCAGACCCCATTACCTCCTTCCTCCCCCCTCCCTCTGGGAGCAGGCGCTGCGCGACCAGGAGGCATCGAGTCAGGACTTGGTGACCACCGAGGCCCTGGCCGTCGCGGCGGCCTTCTGGACCACCCCCACCCCCCTCACCTGATCCCTGAGTATCAATAAAGTTGTTTCTCTCTCTCTCTTGTGTAATTCTTTGTCAAGGTTATTGCCCATACATTTCAAGAGGCTTTTGAAATGGGAACTAGTGTTAAGACGTTACACAAGGGGACTGGTCGTCCGCGTCTGTATTCTCCCCTTATAACACTGGTTCCCATTTCAAAAAACTATGAACCAATTGGCCCAGCTTTCTTCCTTAGTCATATCAAGGGAGCTAGTTTCGATGTCTTGGGAACCTGGTACAGCAACGTTATCTTGAAACTATGCACACGGCGAGCTTTCGCCCAAATGTTAGCTGTGCGAACATTAGAATAACTCCAGAGTCATCACTTCTGAAAATACTGCGATAACCCAGAAAGCTGCACCCGCGCGTTCCTGTTCTGAAACACGGTACATCCCAACAAGGCCCCATAACATGGTAAAATGCACTGGGCTCACCTGATCCGTCATGGCAAATCGCGTCTCCGACGGTCCCGATGTCTCGAAGCCGAGCAGATAGCGCAAGAACTGCATGCTGAACATCTCCGGCTGGGGCTCCGAGGGGCTGGTGGAACTTCTTTTCTTGTCCATTCTCGATGGTCCTGGACTGGCGACCCGCCTACCGGCTTTGTCGGTCGGCCTGCTAGTGCGCAAGCCGAAAAACTGTCTGTTCAGGACCCGACAAGCTTAAGCGCCGAGCGTCGTTCTCGTCATCAGCACTGCTGAACGCCGAATACCACGCGCGTTCTCGGGCAAGATGGTCGATTGGGTAGGGCATTGGCGTGCACCCAGTGGGATTGGCCGAGACAGGCTAGCATTTTATGCTTATGGCGGCGTGTCTTTTTCTCCAGCTGAACAATGTAGCAAGTAACTGTAACGACCCCGAAGAAAACGATGTAAACACAACCGCGCACGCTGAGAGGACGAATCTCAAGAAAATTTTCTTGCATATGGCAGCCGTTTATGTAGCTTGTCGGCAGCCCTCTGTTGCCTGATAATTCAAAATACCAAGGTCGTGAAACCCCGATACTACAAAAAGGTACAGAATGAAGGTTGTGGAGGGAGGAGTCTTTTCGACTGCAGGAGTGCTCGAGCGAGGAGTCCCCCAGGGAGCGCTGTTATGCCCCCTTCTCTTTAGCGTGTTGACGGCTTACCTACTCCAAGCACTTAGCAGCCTCCCGTGGATACGAACTACCATGTATTCTGATCATATCGATCACCATTGGGGCCACAAAAGGAGACAGCAAAGCGCGACAAGCAACGATTTAGCGATTTCTTGATATCGCTGTTCGTTTCCTCCGAGACAGAAGCCTTAAGACATCTATTGAAAAAAAAAAAAAAACAACGTACGTGTTCATAACCTAAACAATAAGAAGCGAGCGCCACGAATTAGAAAACGAACTGTGGATGTTGCTGAGGCGACTCCTTGAGAATGTCTCGCAGACGCTGAGCCAGATTCCCTTGATGTCCAAACAGACAACGTGGTCCCTGTTGTCGCCACAAGACGAGTGGGCTGCCACTCAAAGGTGTTGGCTGTAGACAACCATTAGTGCCTCCTGCACACTTCTCCGTTTTTTATGAGGTGGCCTAACAACGCTGAAAAGTTGAGATACACGTCTCCTTCACCAATACAGGCCCAGCTAGTGTCACTAGATAAGATACAGAGTACCGTCACATAGGCACTGGCCATTTTGCTGTGCATCAGTGTTGCGAGACTGCCGCTTCTGCGGTCTCTCCGCTAACTTTGACGAGGTCATTTGTAAACAATACTGCCGAAGACGGAGCAACACCGCATACGGACGGAGCGCGCAGTCACAGAGCAGGGAGGATAAGCTGATACTACCGCAGTTGACCGACAGCAAACGCATAAACAACAAAATGGCGGTGCCCATGAACCATCGCAGTGTAAACAAGGGTCACGTGATGGGAACTGACCAATGATCACGGCGGCGGCACGGAACAATAGGAGAAAAGAGCGCCGAGACTCTGTATCCTTATCTAGTGACCCTAGACCCACCAATGTTGAAGTGATTCACGACGTGGACAAGACCAGTTAACCCCGAGCGGCATCTGGGGTCTGGTCTGCACGACAAAAACCGTGGAAAATCTGCAGACACACTTCGCTTGCATTATAAAGGCGTCTTGGAAAACAATCATCTACCTTTATTTTCAATTTATGTGTCCCTTGTTGCAACCACGATCAAGAGCTTCTTGACTTTAGGCTAATAACTCGGCCTTTCTGGTTGTGCATTGATTTCTTACTGGAACTTTCAATGTTATCACGCCTTGGTAATCATACTTGTGTGTTTAAAATATGTACGAAGACCCTAATGAACATGCACTAACCTATATTAGGCATGCTAGAGGTGAATCGGCTTACCTATCTTTGAGGTATTGTAAATCTTCGTGAAATTAAATTAATGGCACCTGGATGAGGGACCCGCCCGCTTGATGCTCTAGGGATGGTTCCTTTTTACAAGCCGTAAACCGACTACGTGGAGAGAAATCACAGGAAAACCCCAAATAAAGTGCGCGGTATGCGACATGCTCGGCTTCTTGAATGCGCCAGCACAGCCAACCATTTAAACACTTTGAATACTTGTCTGCATAAGGCGGCGATAAACAAACGCTTCAATTTCTCATTTTCGCGACCGACCGTCAATTATGCGAAATAAAAATTCCCGGATGCTTTAATATTCGTTCGCGATCAAGCTCACCCATCTCGAACGGGCTTTTATAAATCACCCATGGAACTCAAGGATCGGAGGTGTAAGTATACATAATCGGCCCGTTTAAAACGAACCACTTTAAGCGCTGTGTAACACAAGGACCTTTTTAAACATACAGACCGCTAAGCCATCGCTCAGCGTACCCCTAATACACGGAGGTGGCCCAGCATAAACAATAAACAGGTGCATGAGGTTCATGCCCGGAATTCGCAGTGGCCCAAATTGTTTCCAGCCGTGAGGTCAGATGATATTCCGCCTTCGTAGCTACGCGCGCGCTTCCGACCTGCGCCGTGAACACTACGGTCGGTCGTGTTCCGCTTGCCTACATGCAATACGGTCGTTAAAAGCACACGTAACGGTGCATGTGTGGCGAGCCAAACTCCGGAAGCAGTTTGTAAGACGTTCGGCTTATCGCCGAGTCGGAGCCGAATCCGCTTAGGGGCCCCGGCGTAGGGTGCAACCAGTTTTGCGTTCCGGGATATAACGAGAGGCATCGGAAGCGCATCTCTTCTCCTTCGTGGCAGCTCGGAAGATACGTGCGTGAACTTTTCCTGCGGTCACGGAGCTTCCCCAGTCCCGCCTCCTCCGCCACGCTTTTGTCTAAGACGAGGAGAAAACAATAATTATGTGAGTCGCGCGCGCTATGCCGTTGGCACGTAGGAATGTGATGACGCGATAGGCGAACGAGAATTCGCCGGAGCGGTGAGCTTATGAAAGTGACTGAACGCTCTCGACCGGAAACGTTTAGTCTCGCTTGCGGCAAGTGTAGAAAAAGTAAAGTTGGAAGTGCAGCACAGTGTCAGAATTTTAAAACAGGCGTAACCATTGCCATGTGTTGGGGTTTCTAGGTTTTGTTTCGCATGTTTATCTTTCTTTACTTGTTTGTTTGTCTGTATTTTGGAGTTTTAAGGGGGCCTCAATGTGCGAGAAGCCGAGCGCTACAATCCTCTCCACCAGACGAAGATTACAGAAAATGTTCCCCAGGCTATCATAGATGGTCCTTACAATGAATGTCTGCAGTGACTGCGAAGTCACTGCGCAGTCATCGGCAACGTTTTGACTGATTAGGCTGCACGGACAGGCCACGACCGCAAACGCTTAGTTACGCTCTCAAGGACCAATGCCGCGATGACGCTTCTTTCTTGTGCTCAAATGACTGCTTTGAAACAATGGAATATGCTGGACCTTTCGAGTCCCCGCCTTGACGCAAAGTGTTGACGCAGTTTTGACGCAAAATACTACTAACTAACCTGCGCAATCACGAAATCAGGTAATCAAAACACTCAGCCCTCCTAAGGTTCTCATTCGTGAAGGCTTGTGTGGACTGGCTAACGCTGAACAAATGGCAAAAAAAAAAGGATGGTGGGCTTAAAAAATCATGTAACAGAAGTTAAATGCACAACTCCGTTTTGATTTCGTTCTTTCTCTTTTTTTTTTCTTTTTTTTGAGCAGTGGGGAGGAAGTCAGGAACTAGCGATGCGAAAAATAAGTTCAAACCAGCAAACATTTCATGCCCACACAACCAGCAGCCTGGAACGTCACGACCTCTGAGTGCCCTTCGAAGCAGGTTTGTGTCAGTATACTGTCTCGAGAACAATTCCCTTGTTGGGGTTAAACGCCTTTAATAACTCCGCATACGAATGCCACTCTTCTCGGAAGCACAGGACGTTCTCTTGGACTGAAGCTGTCACGTTTCCCCCCCATAATCCTGAGTGGAGGTTTCATCGTCAGTACTAAAAATAGAAACCAAGAACACACCTTTACACGGGTGGCCCCCGCTATAGCGCTTTATTGCACGGCTATGTATTGTTCCATTACTTAATAGACTTTACTAGGTGGCGGCGTTTCGATTCCTGTGTGTGTTCAGCACAGCTGATGTGCCCTTTTTGGATGCACCCACAACTTCATCCTAAACTAATCGGAACTTCCCAAGCATTGACAGTCGAACGAAGATGCAGTTAGGCATAATATAGTTACTGTTTCGACTGGAGTAAAGCTAGTGTTTTCAAAATATCTAAAAAAAATCACCTTGCGTTGAAACCGATTTCTAAACCTTCAAAGTGCGTATTCAGGACATGGCACCAAGGGAAAACTCCTTCAACGAAATGGCGCAGGAAAAGGCATCACAACGGCTCCAAAAAGTAATGCCGTCTTCTTCCTATATACTTGCGACTCACAACGGCTGAGCAATAGGACGACGTGCAATGGAGTCTTAAGATTGGTATTGATTTCACGTATAGCTACTGTTGTCATTCGGCTCAGATTAATTAGAAGCCAAGAGGTGATGATAAGCATGACTCTGGCCAAAAGTGAACAAAAATTGACACCTGGATATAAAAGGACGCGTACGACAATTCTCTCAAGCAAAGTGAGATAGGTCTGGGAAAACGTGCTAGAGTTGGCTGACATTCGCACAGAGGTACTAAAACAATACACAGCAAGGTTTGCCAGAACCTTGCCAAAAATCGCGCCCGCTGAACTTTCATCAAAATTATGGGCCAGAAAAGCTGAAAATTTGATCTCAGAATTCAAAAATTGAACACGCCCAGTTATACAGACGGTCATTCCGCACCTCACTAATGTTATCCATTATCTCCTCTTGAGGTGAGAAACCTTACCCCTCCTTTCTGAAGCCGCAATTTTCTTCTTTGATCACGATAAAGCGTCCAGGTGAAAGCGACACTAGAAGAGCGTGTAACTTCATTCAAACTATAATGATTAGCAAATGTTGGCAGAGTGTCCTTCATTGAAAAAGGGGCTGAGTAGATTGTTGCTGTTATTGTAAAATGTTTTATTGTAAAATGAAGCGACGTTGGAATAAAAGGGGGAGTGGGATGAGAAGGAAAAGGGAGGAGGCCCGTCGCCTTGGCGAAATCTTCAGCCTTATCTGAGTCCTGGAAGCCCGATGCTGGCCGGATCCAGGTATCGTAGAATGATACCTGAAGCGTCCGGAGGTGACGTTCCCGGAGCGCAGGATGGGCCTGACAATCCGGAAATAGATGGGCCGCGGTGCTGCGTGTAGGCAGGCCGCAGTGGGGACATGTGAGTTGTTCGGTGGGGTTGCCTTGGTCTACGGGTAAAATGCCGAAATGTGCTGTTTGAATGAGCGAGCCAGCCATTAAGCAAGCATGCGAACGAACGCAAAACCAACCGACCGACCGACCGACAAACAAACAAACAAACAAACAAACAAACAAACAAACAAACAAACAAACAAACAAACAAACAAACAAACAAACAAACAAACGAACAAACAAACGAACGAACAAAAACCACAAACACAAAAACAAACACACAGACAACAAAATAAGTACGCCAACAACGAGACAAGCAAACAGACAACGAAACAATCAAGCAGACAAACAATCACGCAAACAAACAACGAAACAAGCGAACAAGCGAAGAAACACAGACACAGACAAACAAACAAAGAAACAAACAAAAACTAGAGAGAGAAGAGAAGAGAAGAGAAGGCTCTTTATTGGAAAAGCAGAGAGGTTTGCCGGCATTTACAGTCGCCTACGTGCTTCTCTGCTGTGGGTTGGGTATGGGGAAGAAAAGGCCCAAGAAAGAGCTGGACAGGAAAGAAAAAAAACTGTCGTGGACTTGGTGCGGTAATGGACTTAAATGCATATTTTTCTTCTTAGCTGGGGCCCCATAATTTACAATTTTGAAATTAGGCCAATTTCATTCAAATAAGAGAACAAACTCCGTAGTGCTTGGCTCTGCTTCGAGGGACGAATCCATAGTTCTAAAATAATTGTGAGTGTAATTGGTCCCTGTTCTAGACGTTCAATGTTTTCAAGGAAGTGGAATCTCGGTTCCATGTAGGCCACACATTCTAATAAAATGCGCTCAATTGTTTCAACACAGGCACAATTGTCACAGTGCTGCTGAGCACGAAGTCGCGGGTTCGATTCCCGGCCGCAGCGGTCGCTTATGGAGGCGAAAAGAAAAAAAGGCCCATGTGTACGAGATTTCGGCGCACGTTAAAGATCCCCAGGGGGGTCAAAATTAATCCGGAGCCCTCCACTACGGCGCGCCTCATCGCCTGCGTTGCGTTGGCGCGTTAAACCTTACAATCAATCAGTCAATCAATCAATCACAATTGTCACAGTGCGGATTTGGCATCGCTCCAAGGCGAAATAGGTAGCTTTATGTGTATGCACAGTTCAGCCGTAGACGATGGTACAACGTTACCAGGTTATGATGAAGCTGCCTCGGGAGTCTCAGCTTTAATTCTGGGTCAATAGCGTGCAAAAAGCAGCGAGTATTTTGTAAGTTGCTGCATAGACGGCTTCTTTCAGTCAACGCAAAGGGGTGAGCCATGGCAGAAGGTTGTTTTCGTGAAATACACCTTGCGATATTTTCGGTAAAGAAGGATTTTACGGTCGCTTCACCGGCTTTTTTGGTTACCTTTGATGCCCCTGTGTCCAGGTATCCACTGCAATTTAATGTGGTGTCCAGCAGACCAGGCAAGATGGTGAAGGTATGATATATCACAGGCTGCGATTTGGTGGAGGGAAAATCTATTTCTCGTAGATAGAATTTGCAGAGCCGCCTTGGAGTCCGTGAAGATACTCCATTGGTGCGGCTCATGGTGCAGGATGTAAACGATTGCCTCCTTCAGAGCGTAGAGCTCAGCCGCTGTCGAAGATGTTTGTCGCTCCAGACTAAATGAAAGCATTTCACCCGTTTGTGGTATGTATAGACCAGAAGAAGAGCTTTGCGTGGTTGATGAACCATCGGTGAATAGGAATGTTCTTGCTGAATGCGCTCTATACATGTAGTCTAAAACGATGGGGAGGATTTCTGACTGAGGCATAGATTTTGGGGGTAAATTGCTGGGATACCACATTCAATTTGTAGGGGAGCAAGGTTCCACGGAGTGAGATGCGGTGGCATTATTGGTGAGGGCTTTCAATTCAATGCGATTTCAGTTTATTTCAACATCATGAATGTTTCGAGGCACGGACAAAAAGCCATACAAAGGCTTGACAAAGGTACGTGCCCCCTACATGGCACACAGTGGAGATTAACCGTAGGGCATGTTCATATATTGGCTACAAAGCAAGTACATCTGCTTCGCGTACAGAAGCAGAGCGACACTACTGTAAAAAAAAAAACGATAACAAAGAACAGAGACCGTACTATAGTGACTAGATTTTTGTGTACCAGGAGGTTAGTAAAGCATTCCATAATGTGTGACGCTAAGAATAATAGTTAATCCGGCAATACAGCAACATATAAATGTCATTGATAACAACGGAGAAACAGAATACAATGAAAAAAAAATGTATACAGGAAGTCTATGAGAGCACCGCAAAAACGCATTACGCAGCTCTATAAAAGAGAGTATAAAAATATCAGTTTCATGTTCGCTATAAAATCGATTGAGCATTAAAGGGAGCAAAATTTCAGCATTTGCTTTCCATAATTTGTGCGGCACATGTCAACTTGCCATTGCTCCGGACTGCGGGTTGGATAGGAAATGACGTTTTTTCGTAGTTTTAAAAGTTCGGCCATTGTGCCAATGTTTCTGGTTATGTCTGATTTAAAGTTCCCAGATAATTTAAATTGGTATAGTGTTTTTACATTGATAATTTTAAGGTCATGAAACAGACTACTTGTATCGGATAGCGGATGCACTTACTTTGCAATTCGGATTACTCGTTTCTGCGTAAGGAGTAGTTTTTCTATGTTTTGAATAGTGGTAGTGCCCCACACTAATACGCCATAATTCTATAGAGGTGAAAAGAGACCATTGTACAAAATGATATTAACAGATATCGGAAAATAAAAGCACTGTTTTCGCATACAGCCAGTCACAAGCGATAATTTCCCGTTTAGGTAACAAATGTGTTCATCCCAGGACATATGCTCTGAACAGTATACACCTGAAGTTTTGAAGTGCGCTACTATTTCTATTTCAGTATTATCTATATGGATGGGAAGCAGTGTAAAATTTTTTGTCGAGGGCGAAATATAATTGCCTTTGTTCTGTCGGTGTTGATCCTGTGATCCTGAGACAGTGGTATGCTGTAAATGGTATGGGCAAATCCTTAGCTGCTGCACATGGAGGAGACACGACTTAGGAAATGATTTCTCGCGTGTAGACGATGCCTCAAGTGCACTCGAAGGGTCACCTATTGTCTAATAACTTCAAAAGGCAAACAACGTGCCTCCGCGACGGTTCCAACGCTTGAATATCCCTTCGGAAGTCCAAGACAGGTGCGTAGGTTGTTTCTGGTCGCCTGAAGGCTTTTCTTGCTTGTCTCAGATATTTTATGCAGGATAGGGAGGCTGTAACACAGCACTCCATCCACACAGCTCTTGTGCAGCATAACCATTGAATGGCAATCACTGCCCCATCGTGGACCTGCAAGACATTTAAAGACAAAAAAAAAAGCCATGAAGCCGCAGCATCTAGCATGCTACCATTAACATTTATTAATTATTCGCAAATTCCTCTAGTGCGGAACTTGCCCGGCGTTGGTGCGCAGCACTTACGTTTTTTTGCCCGAAATGGCCCTCCTTGGATCATCGAACGAGTGCTGATAACTCTGTGGTACCTCACTGGTGGCGTAGCTGACGACGCTGTGTTGGGGGAATTGTAAACTGTTTTCTATAGTTCGTGATCTCTTTTTTTGCTGAAAAAAAAAAGAAAACGTTCTTCGGTGCCAAAGGGACTTTAGCGAGTTCTCAAAAGCTAGGTCTTGCAAATAAACCTAGGATATACGGGAATGCTGCCTTCATGACCCGTCTAAGACAGTCTTTTTCGTGGCTTTTTGCGCTCATTTCAGTTTCCGCTCGATGTGCCTCCTATGGCGCTAAACTCCTGCTTTATTAGAAAGCACCACGAGAGTAACCAGACTGGATATTTTTTTAATAACAAAAATTAGGAGTGACCTGCTTCTATTCTTTCACGACTTTTTTTTTTTTATCTTGGATTGGTCAGCAGCCACCCAGAAGCACGTAGCAGAGTGGACAGAGTGGCACGTAGCAGCAACGTTCGCACAACCTCCCACATTCAAACTTCAAACATTTTCGCACCTCTGAAATACCAACCATATCCATAACGAGTGTCTGTAAACAGCCGTACTGTAAACATGTTTGCATGCGGAAAGCTACTGTGAATTTTATACTCAGTGACCAGACCAAACTGCAGTGGCTGACACGTGGCAGCTCGAACCGGCACGACAGTTGATTTGTCAGCGGCTTTTCGGATGCCCAATAAAGAAAATAAAATCGGCGCTTCAGTTTTGTGCCGGCTTGGAGAAAGCTACTCAAAATTCCAACAGAAATGTTGAAGCTATACAAAGTTGAGTCCAGTGTTTTTTGTTTCTTTCTTTTTGCCTTGGGTCCGCAAGGACAAACTCAAACGACAACCACCAGTCGTTCGATGTTTTCGAGTATTATGCACACATCACGGGAGGCCTACTCTCTTCAACTCTAACGCACACAGTCTGAGTACACAAACTCCCGTGGTAACCAGAACGCCACGTCGGCCGTCCACATACGTATCAAGGCGAACGGCTTTAGCTCCTCCATGTGCAAAAAACCGGCGTTGTTGTTGTTGTTGTTCGGTAAAGAAATGGCCGCCGCAGTAAAGAGTAAAAAAAAAACATTTGATTTTGTATGGGAATTAAAGCCGGATCCTCGAGAGTAGGACCCAAGTGCGTCACCAGTATGGCACGTTGCTAGCGGCGGAACAAGATCTAGCCTTGTGCGTGCGGCGCTGACGTCACGTCCCGTGACAGGCAAACGTGGCGGCACGCGAACACGACAGGTGGACCCCTTCCACGGAGAACTCTGATTTGGGGATTCCGCGGCAAAAAAAATGAAGAAAGGAATTGGCCGCGTATCTGCTCCTTTCGTTGCAAATGCCAACGAAAGACGATAGTCGACTGGCGCCCCTGGCAAGTAAATGCCCCCCTTCTCTTTCCCGCTCACCTCTCATGCTGTTCCTCTCCGGTCTCGTTGATCCCAAGATGAGCACGCTAAAGGTTTGCTCAAGTCAATTTAAATTTACCGCGTTCCACTGCTCCAAGTCGGGTGCCTCGATGCCAGCGCTGCCCTAAGGCGGAGACGCACGTTAATCGAGACACCCTCCTACAACGTTTATAGAACCACATTGCCCTGCTCCATGAGCGTTCCAAGCGGAGCGTGCTACCTATCTAGTGGAACCTTTCGTTGCTGTTGCCGTTTGACTTTGTTAAATGCCGCCAAGTAGAGAACGGAACCGCAGGCGACGGTTTTCTGCAGTTTATGCAGTATTTTATTTTCTACCGCAAAAACCAAGCATCCGTGAATTTTTTAAAGAAAGGAACACTGAAAATATCACCCATGTGTTGATTTTCTGCCTTATATTTGCGTAATGTCTTGTTCTTGTTCACAAATGTTGACAGGTACGAACATTAACACGGGACTTAGACGTTTAGATTTTGCTGTGGCTATATAAGACTATTGCGCAGCTTCTGTTTCATTTGGCCGGGTGGCTGAATCGAGTCACACACAGACAGACAGACATACATACATATCAACGTTTCTGCATTTAAGTAGCCCAAGAAAGATTATCTTCTTAAAAAAGTGATAAAAGAGACACAAACATGACGTGTCAGTAAAGAAATATTTTACAAGTATGGCTAGGGGAAACCGGAAGTAATGCTTTCGGATTCGAACCACGGAAGCAGACTTAAGTACCCCGAAGAAGTTTGCATCCTTTTAAGAATTGAATCATTTTTATATGTCGAATAATTTTACGGTAGCTGATGAATCACACTACAATGTCCAGTACTTCGCGATTCCGCGCTACGACGAGCGGGTCGCAGTACTTTCGGCTTCGCCCTCGGCACCTACGAGCCAGGCTGGAAAGCAGCGCCGAAGGCTCCCGGCTCCGCGCCTGACAAGCGCGCTTTTCCACTCGCGCCACTCTCGGATGAAGAGAGAGGCGGCGGACGCGGCATCCTTCCGCCGGCGGCGACGCGGAGGAGAACGGCAAGGAAGGAAGCCGAGGAGGGAGGCGAAAGTGGCCGCTTTGTTCCGCGCCAGCCTCGCCCGCCGCCACCGTCTCTCGTCCGTAAAGGCCGCCGGCTCACTCTTTGCTCTCTCTCGTTGCTCTCTCTCCTTACTTCGCCCTCGCGGGTGTACACACGCGACCAGAAGGTGGGGGTCAACCAATGAGCGGCCCGTGCGGGGCATACGTAACTCGGGGCGAATGTCGCCGCCGGTGGATTCCGGGGGCTCGCGGCAGCACGAGATCTGATCCGGCGCCGGATCTCCCGACAGCGCAGTAGTACACAACGCACTCACTGATCCCGCTCCCTTGCCGCCGCCGAGACGCTCCGGTGAGTTTCGCTTTCTGCGGTGTCACGCCGCGCTGATTGTGCTGGCCGGAAGTTTGCGTAGAGGAACCTCGGCGACGGATTGCTCTCAGGTGGTCGGAGTGTGTGGATTTATCGCGTGGCGGACTTCCAAGTAAGACATGCTTGCCATATCAGCGATGTTTGGGCTGGAAAATATTTGTGGTTCTTCTCCACCGCCCCCGTCCCCTCTCCCCGTTTCCCAAGAGGAACACCGGCTTCTTAATAGTCCGTGGCCTACACTTAAAAAAAAAGTCCCTGGGCATCTCCGCTGAGGAGAAACCTGGGGTGGGGCACAGCATGCAGTGTATAAGTGTATTCTTGCCGCCTTAGCGTTTTTGTGCCTGGAGATGAAACCGTTGGGGGTTAGATGTATACAGCTTTGCTGTAAAAGTCTCTTGTCTTTGAAGATCGAAGCTCTCGAGCGCGAGGCGTAAACGAGCATCGCGGTGTTTTTTTAGTACGCGTTACGTTCTGGCGCGAGGCTTAAAAGAGTTTCCCGGGGTTTAGTTCCGTGACTACATGAAACGACGATTACGACGACGACAGGAGACGCCTACAGCCGCAGCCCCTAAGGAGCCTCGCACCTGAACAATGCTGTTATGTAGCTCGGTGGCGCGTTGAAGTTCTACATTTGAATGCGTTCCACCATAATTAAATGAACGGTTATTGCGCGGTTACTTAAATCGCGCGGTGATCAGGTCTTTCCTAAGACAGAGTCGTCGAACGTTTTATTATTAACTTCGCTTTCTCGTTGAACACATTTTTCTCGCTGCATTTCTTGGTTGCACTTCTTACACGCTTTCATTACGACGATTAATTACAGCAGATACTGAACCTTACATCAGGCTTATCATTTTTCCATAGAAAGCGTAAGACTGGCTGCTAGAAGCTCACCAACCATATTCAAAATAATCAGTGATATTGGCATCTCCGCCACACTAGCCGTCATCGGCGCGTATCGGCAGCCGTTGGCGGGTTTATATCTCAGTGATCATAAAACTGCATCTTGAACACCTAAGCTTCAAAATTTCAACTTTTCAGCGCTTAAAAAAGCCCTATAACATGTCCTAATCGCCAAACTAAAGACTTATGCACTCAATTCCATGACTGTACGGATGCGTTTAAAGCGAAAGCTTTCTCAGTGGGACCGATGATGTCCTGTCACAAAAACTAATGCATTTCCCCATAGACTGGTTCGTCGACCGAACAGCTCTGATGAGATCTCTGGACACACGGCGCATGCGTGAAAGCGGGCTTCCATTGTGTCAGAATGGTTACTTGAAAATCGCGAAAAGGAACGGTTCTAGAGAAAAGAGTATACGTGTTGATCATGAAGGAGGAGTACAACAGTGTACCTTTATCTCATAAACCAGTATTGGTATACATTTAGATGGTTTGTAGATGCGTTGACTTAGTGCGCGAAAAATCGTCGCGCGGGTTCGTTCTTCGTTCGCGATTTCGGTCTTTGAAGGTTTGACGATCGATTATTAGACGCACTTTCAGCGAAACTTGGACGCAGTTTTAGCAAAAGGTTTTGGCGAACTTATGACGCAGTTTGGATGTTCGGAAGCTTTCGCGCTTCTCTCAACGCTCTTTAGGGAGGGATGGTGAAGTTTTTTTTTTATTAAAGTAAAGCTTTCTATGCCTAACCGATGGCGTAAGTCTCGTGGAAAACACACTGCAGGAAAGCCAACTTTCACTGACAATAAGGATGGTTTTGGGTGAAGCGAAAAAAAAAAAAACGCTTCCCGTGGTCTTAACCGAGCCTAGGTCTCACGCGTTATGAAGCCGACGTTATCCGATCGCGCCATTGCCGCACGGTCGAAGTAGCTGGGATTTGGAGAAGGGTGAGTAGAGGTGGAGATTTAGACAAACATTGTGGTTGATCCCACTTTCATAGGAATAAGTAAAACACAAAAATGAAAGGTTCCTTCACAGGAGCAGTTGCATGTTAAAGGAACTTCCTTCATGTGCGAATGGTTCGCGAGCCTGACCCCTCCAGAGAAAGTGACGCCGACGCGCAAGAAACAAAAAACAAAATAACCGGTTTATTCCGGGACAACATAACCGAAAATTACATGCACAGAAACAGCAACTTGAAACACAACGGTCATGGGAACAAAGCCACAGAGGAGTGTGCCTCGATTCACGCGCGTACTCGTACACGAACGCGCTGGCATCGAGACGGCACTGTCGGCGCTCATTAGCGTCATGATGCGCTACTTCGCTTCGCCTCTCCTAGACGGCAGCACCATCTGAATGAGTCATAGCGAAGGACATCAGGCGCGTTCGTAGAGCTGCTCATGTCTCCGATCATAGCGCAGTCGGTAGAGTTCCACGTACCCCCCATTGCGGCGAGAGGGCTCGAATCTGGGCGCCGCAGCGGCAATGGCACTTTTTTTGGCGACGTCACTTCCGTGACGGATATGACGTGAGTGAGATCTTGGTTTATCCGGGAATAAAACACTTTCGTGTTAAAATCGTGCACTCCTCCGTCTAGCGACGATGATGGTTGAACGCGAAGCTTTCTCCTTGCGAAATCAAATAGCGAAGGGTCAAAGTTGAAGCTGCTGCGATCAAAAGCCTAAACAGCGTTGAGTCAAACCCCAAACCGTCTGCGAGTCGAAGTCCAAACTCAGACAACAACCAAGGAATCCCTCACGGGAAAGTTTTGCGTTCAACCATCATCGTCGTTACGCGGAGGGGGGCGTTTTTTTTTTTCTTTATTTTAGGCACGCCGCCGTGCTGTTTCTTCTTAGTCAACGCGGGCTCGTATAATGTTTGTGTCCGCCGGTACCGGTAGAAATACACAAAAAAAGTTATATGACGTTGAATGATCTCCACAAATATTAGAAACTATTTGTGAGCAGAACTTACCTGTACGTACCTGGAAGGCGACTCGTGAAGCCACTTTTAACAGTGGCTTTTTGCGATTGTACTTTTTTAAAAGAAAAACAAATGACCGATTTCATTTAATTCGATGTAGAACCTCACCGCATCGGAACCTGTGGTGCGTTATATAGGGGTGGGCCCTTTGTCTAAAAAAGTATCATAATAAACATACGGGTTATCTTTGGCGAGGTCTCCATAGAGTTAGAGTAATACCTTCGCCGGACCCTCGTCCATAAAGTACAACCTTATGTGTCTGGATTAACCGCATAAACGAAAAGGTTTGTCAGCCGTTTCTTTTTGTGTGTGTGTGTCTGTGTGCTTGAGTTCCTAATGTTGAGCGTTGGGAATGGTATCGCACTAGGTAAAAGAAACGCTGTTTTGAAGTCAATTTTTGCGGTTACAACGTCTCCTTTTCTTAATAGTCGTTTCTTTTCCACTTAAACAATAATTTCGCATCTTGGGAATTTATTTTAGTAGATACCTGACCCTCACCCGCCGTGGTGGCTCCGTGTATAAGACGTTGCGCTGCTGAGCACGAGGTAATGGGTTCGATTCCCGGCCGCGGCGGCCGCTTTTATGATGGAGGCGAAAAGCAAAGACGCCCGTGTGTACGAGATTCGGGCGCACGTTAAAGATCCCCAGGTGGTCAAAATTAATCCGGAGCCCTCCACTACGGCGCGCCTCATCGCCTGCGTTGCGTCCGCGTGTTAAACCCTACAATCAGTCAGATACCTGACCATCTTTTGCGGCAGGATAATTCATGGAAAGTAATTGTTACATCAGGGTATACGTCGGACATTCAGCGGCGTAGTACGTTCGCGAAGATTGACGCATGTGTATGGCCTGAATTTTTATGAGATACGAATGGAAACTGTCGCCTGCAGATGCGATGCATAGAAAGTACGGGCTCCCGGTTATGGGCTATATTATTCATTGAGTGACGGTACAGCCAGTCACTAATAGCCGAAATACCGTATTCGATACGTGGGTTAAGCGAACTTTCTCTTTTTGTGGAGAAGGGGGAATGGTCCAGGTAAAAATGAATGAATGAATGAATGAATGACGTGGAAAACCGGGAGTGTTGTTACATGATCCAAAAAACAGCAAAAAAAAAAGGACGGAGACAGGGCAACGAGGACTACTCTGAACTACACACTTATTTTATTGTGAACGACACACGGTATACACCTAAGCAGTCTAACCAGAGGCTCTCATCTGCGCATCCGCAGGAATGTCAGTTCTTTCTTTCCTGAGAGCGCGACGGAAGCCATGCTGACGCACGCCCCACCAAGTGTTAAAATTCCTTCTGATAGCGATTACGCGCATCAGACGTGTTTTGCACTTCGCAATGGCGGAAGTACTTCCAGAGCCTGGCGAAAAGTTTTTGCAATTCAAACAACGGCTTGCCAATAAGTCTTCTGCATATTTTTTCCTCCAGTGCATTCTTTTTTTTTTTCAGTTTTTGCGTGCTCCCTCAACCTATCATTACTCCACCTCGCAGGAAAAGTGTACGTGGGCCACACTTGGAGACGCATGTTTCGGTCGCGCCTCGTGGGAGGCTAACGAAAATGATGCATTTGATAGACACGATGACAACCCGTTGAAAGAGAACCGTGCAATTTGAACTTTTTGTAGCAGCTATGTCCGTCAGGCGCTGATATTACGGGCGGGATTACTTCAATAGCCTTCCGGAGTTGGCCACTTACAAGGCCGTCAAAAAAGCTTCCTACAAGCGGTTGGGTTGCTTCCGCTCTCGGAGTAGGCGGGGTTACGGTACACGAAGCTAACCAGGACATGATTTTCGTGTGTAAGTTCCCCAAGAATTCGGCACAAAAGTGCAGTGGCTCCACCCGCCGTCCGCGAAAAATATACGTCTGTCGAAGTGTCGAGTTTCGGTAGGTTTCCTTGCGGGGCCTTAATTCCAACCCGGCGCCACAGCAGGACGGTGTAACAACAATGTTGCTGCCATTGAGCCCGTCAGAACAACCCCCAGAGCGAGACGTCGCTCGTGGCGTCACCCTAAGCCGTACTTTCCGCGTCTGGAAAACTCACGTTCTCTGCGCTCTTCCGCAAAGCGTGCTTCGTAGTATTACAGCATCATTCGGTGCTGTAGTATACAACAAAAAGTAGCGCGGAAAATTGCGTAATTGTAGGTGGGTGGACCGGTAAAGGGGCGGAGCAAGCTGAAGGAGTGTTGCTCGTCCAAAGGAACTCCACCGCCAGATGCAGCGTTCCTTATAAATGTAAATATATTTTTTACATGCAATACCAACGCCCAGTTACCCGAGTACCGAAGGGGGGGTGGGGGAGGGGGGGGGGGGGGAATTAGAAACGCGTTGTTTTGCGCGTCGAACAAAATGGCCCCGTATCTGCTCCTTTCGTTGCAAATGTCGACGAAAGACGATAGTCGACCAGGCGCCCCTGCCAAGTAAATGCCTCCTTTCTCTTTCCGCTCACCTCTCATGCTGTTCCTCTCCCGTCTCGTTCCTCCCGAGATGAACACGCTAAAGGTTTGCTCAAGTCAATTTAAATTTACCGCGTTTCACTGTTCCAAGTCAGGTGCCTCGATGCCAGCGCCGCCGTACGGCGGAGACGCGCGTTAATCGAGGCACCCTACTACAACGTTTATAAAACCACGTTGCCCTACTCCACGAGCGTTTCAAGCGAAACGTGGAACCTATCTAGTGGAACCTTTCGTTGCTGTTACCGTTCGATTTCTTAAATGCCGCTAGGAGCTCTAGTAGCGCGAGCAACAGCAGGCGACGGTTTTCTGCAGTTAATGTAGTATTTCATTTGCTATCGCAAAAACCAAGCATTTATACATTTTTTAATAAAGAAACACTGAAAATATCTCTTATGTATTGATTTTCTGCCTTATTTTTGCGTAATGTCCTGTTCTCGTTCAACAATGTTGGCAAGTATGATCATTGACACCGGACTTAAACGTTTAGATTTGGCTGTGGGTATAGAACAACATTGCGCAGCTTCTGTTTCACTTTGGCCAGCTGGATGAATCCAGTTACAGACAGACAGACAGACAGACAGACAGACAGACAGACAGACAGACAGACAGACAGACCATTATTTCTGTGGTTAAGTAGCCCCAGAAAGAATATCTTTTTCGTACGCTGTGAAAAAAAACAATGTGGCTCTGCTGTCAGGCCGACTCATCACTATATGATTATCGTATTCATGGGCTTAGGCATAACCTAGAACCTTTTGCCCGAACAAATATCTGGATTTCACCCCGAAGCTAAAACTGAATCGGGCGGTCAGAGAACTTCTCAAAGCCAGCAGATCGATTCCCGCTTGCACCAATTCATTTTTGCCGTATTCCACTGGTTGCGCCCTTTTGTTACTTTTGAGTTTGGTACACTACCACGAATTCCCATGTACTAAAGGCAACCGGTGTTTGTGCAACGTATAAACTCCACTGCGAAATAACTTCTTATGACGAGACAAGGAAACTCGGGGAGTCGTCTCAGCAGTGATTTGTTGTTCTATTTTTCTTTGGCGAAGTTTTGACAAAGAAGAGACTTAGAGCCGTTTTCTGTAACGCATTCGTGATAAAGTTGGCTTTACCGCAAGGCGTTCGTGCGTACGCGCAGGAAAAATGTACGGAAACCTATCCATATTAAGCGTCGCTTGAAAAGGCGTTGCCGAACTCCTACAGATGCTCTTCCGCACGTCGCCACCGCGGAGCCTCCTTCGATTCAGATTGGGGCAGCTACGTGCATTCCATCTGAACGTGATAGGCACGCCTACCGTTTATCAAGCCGGCTAGCTAGTGCAGTCGGTTGGAACTCGAGATTCGAATGCATTTCACCACTAATTTCTTCGTTTACTGCCCTGACAATTTATTTTACCATACGGCGATTAGGTGGAAGACAGACAGACAGACAGACAGACAGACTCACTCACTCACTCACTCACTCACTCACTCACTCACTCACTCACTCACTCACTCACTCACTCACTCACTCACTCACTCACTCACTCACTCACTCACTCATTCACTCACTCACTCACTCATTCACTCACTCACTCATTCTCTAGTTAGCTTTCTTTCTTGTTCGTTTGCTTGTTGGCTTGCTTCCTTGTTTACTCTACGTACTTGTAGAAGAGAGGTCAACCCTTGTGGCAGCTGTCGACCTATGCCAATTTTCTCGATGCTTTGGAGACCCGGTATGGTTTTCACTGCGTCATTTGGCCTAGGTAGGGTTACGGTGTTGACGGTTGCGTTCAAATGAGCCCGTGAGTGACCTTCGGATGTCCCGTCTTCCATCGCAAATTCCATGGGGATAGCTTTATTGCCCTGCAGCTAATCGATCGCATTTAGGGGAGACTCATTGGGAGTGTTACTCGCGAAATCCATAAAGCTTGTTCTGATCGTTGCAAATCATTGTGAAGCTTTAAACAACCCCCAACAAGCTAAAACGTAACAGGCACAGCGGTTGCACCATTCAGAGCACACATCCGTGAGCGGACACGCACTTGAAAACAATAAGCCTCCCTCGCCTCGCGTGTTGGCGGCCGTTTCAATAAACTGGAGGCGATCGTAGCGATCGATGTGGCAGGGTCTGCGCAAGCATTGGTATTTTGGTTGTGTCACGTATTTGTGTAGACCAACTTAATCCACTCCACCACCACACCCACTCCCCCGAAATTTCCCTCTCCGTCCTCCTGACACCCCTTCTCACCGCTCTGTCCCGCTGTCCACTTTCACCGAAGCCTCAAACTGGTAACTAAAACGGGCAACGACGCCGAGTTTTTGCAACACGACGTAACACACACACACAAAAAAACCAAGCCATACAAGAAGCAGCACATACAGCACAGCCTACAAAACAAGTTTCATCAAATAACAGCGTCAAAACAGTGGCAGGAGAGAGTTGACACATACGCTTAAACTGGCGCAGCTCCACGTGAAAGCCATTAGCGTTTTTGTTTTTTTTTTTTTGCCGAAAATGGGAAGACACATACGGAAAAGGGCCAGAAAGACCCGCGCTTCACGTCGCGACGTGGGCGATCGGTCACGGTGCTACCACGGGACTCCTTCGCCGTCCAAGACGGGGGAAAGGGCCGGGCACGTGGCGGGGTGTGAAGTAGAGAGGCAGTCGCGGAGAATACGCAGAGCAAAATGTACGCCGAGGAGAATCCGGAACGTGGACGTAAGACCGGAAGAGAAAGGATGATTGTGGCGCGGACGGGTCCGTCGTCATTTTAAAGGAAGCAGCGGAGCAGGTACTGAAAAAAAGGGTTATGTCTGACGCGTCACGCAGCTGTCACGGGAAATTATGTTTATCGGCCGTTACGTAAATTACCGTGGTTACGCCGTTTGCGCACTGCCGGGAGAGGACGACTTGTTGTTGTTGTAAGACCTTTATTCAGAAAGGGAGCCTCTGTGCCATGTGGGGAGCGGGGGAATGTAGTTTGAGTTCCTATCGTTGGGGACTGAGTTATCGACCTCCAGAGGAGTTTTTTGCAGACTTCGGCGATCTACAGAAAGCGTATGGCCCGAAATACTTGGTAGGCCGTAGCGAGCTATGCTGCATGTGTGAGACCACTTGTTAAATGCGAAATCAGCTCTACCAATTGTCGACGCGGCTGTTGGGATCGGAGGTGCGGGTGGCCGGAAGTTCTACATCGCGTGAATTTAGGCCAGTACCAAGAGAGGTGCTGGAGATCTGCCGCGGTGAATAGCTGGCAATAGGAATGTTTGGGTGTCACTTGTGGGGTGTACCACTTGCGGATAGTTTCAGGTGCTCAAAAGGCATTAGCGAATGATTTCCTAATGAAAACTTCAGCGGACCGGTTGAGCGGTTCAAGGGGTGTAATATAGTCGGTCGGTGTTAGTTGCTTTTGTTGTAGCTTCTTGACTTTTTTGTATGCATGAATGCCGGAGAGAGAGAGAGAGAGAGAGAGAGAGAGAGAGAGAGAGAGAGAGAGAGAGAGAGAGAGAGAGAGAGAGAGAGAGAGAGAGAGAGAGAGAGCGTGCCGGAGAAGTGGATTTGCCTGCCTCAGTCCAACTGGAAGAAATTCCGTCCCTTCGCTGTATCTGCTCAGGAATAAGCACCAGGTATCATCGTCGTCGTCATGCTGGTGATCAGCAGCAGTAACAGCAACCTATTATGACCACTGTAAGATGAGGACCCACTTCTAATCGCTGCTGTTCGACGGTGACAAATCTATTCTTTGCCCAAAGTTTTCTTATCTTATCCCTCCATCCAGTAATCGGTCTTTTGCTACTTGTAGTCCAGTCTTTCGGTTACCCCTCCGTTATTCGGCTGGTCCACTGGTTTGCAATTATCCGAATTACACGACCAGTCAAGCCCCTCTTCTTTTCTTAATTTGGGATTGATATCGTCCACACGAGTTTGTTTTCTGATTCAAGATGTTCGTGTCAGACCTCTAAGCGCCCCTGCTGTTATTTTTTATGGGGGATTAAACCACCTTTAGGGCTTTACCGAGGTTCATTGTAGTCCCCAATTTTCCCCTCCATAAGTCATTATCGGGAGTAGGCCTCATACACCATTAGATTTTAAGAATAATAACGCGTTACTAAATGCGAGTCCAGGAACAATTACGCATATACATACGCCGAGCATCGTTCCGTATATTCACTCAGTATGTCTTTATAGCTTCGTTTCGCTTTCATTTCGAAGAGAACTAAAGGTTTCATAACTGTCTGTTTTAACTGAACGATCACAATTGCAGAGTTTTTTTTTCGGCTTGAATTCTAGAACAAACAATGCTTGGTTTGAGTAGAAATAAATAATTGCAACTTGCATTTTCCCATCTAATTTCTCTCCACTGTTTTTTTTTTTCGTATGTAAAAGAGCACGCCAGAGAGTGTGTCCATCACCTTTGAACAGATGCCAAACTAGCTCAAACAAACCCGAACAATGCGAGCGAGCCTGTAACCTGCCGCGACCTAGGAGAAGATGTTGAAAATATGGTTGATTGATTCTGGGGTTTAACGAAGCCGACGCTTCACAGGCGATGAGACACGCCCCAGTGGAAGGCTGCGCATCAATTCTGATCACGTGGGTACCTTTAACGTCTACTGAAATCTCGAACACAAGGGAGCTTTCGCTTTTCGCCTCCATGAGAAAAGCGGCCGCCGGGGGCGGGAGTCGAACCCGCGTCCTTTGGCACAGTAGCGCAAGGGTTGAAAATGGACATGCAGTTGACCAGAAAGGTCGTTATCAGCAACGCTGAAGACCGGCTTCGCAACCCGCAGTTGATGGCGCGAATATAAGTAATGGAAGATCCGTCGGTGGATTTTTTAAAGAATGCGCCAGCATCTCACCCGTCTCTCTCACAAACTCAAGGCTCCGCCCTCTGCGCACGCCTTGCTGCTGCTTTAAAGCCCGGCAACACGACGTTTCTCGCACTCCCTTCACACACCGTTTCCACCGTGCTTTGCGTTGTAATCGTCTCAGTGTTCCCGTTTGCTCGCTTTAGCCGCCGCACTGGCTGCATGTTTCCGCTTTTAAAGCAAACCTGTATTACATTCGTCCAGCGCCTTCACCGCAGATGCGCAAATTGACCTTTTGACCTCAGACACACCCCGTGTGGCACACCCCTCGAAGCGCATCACGTGATTCGCCGTGCCCTCTTTCGGCGCTGCGCACAAGGCCCCGTTTTCAGTCGCTCTGCTCAACTGAATAGCTGAGCGACGCGCGGTTCCGGGCGCTCAACCGATCGGCAGCCGACCAACCCCGCCTCCTCCCACGCATGCACCGCTGGGTCGTCTCGGGCTACGTGACTCATCTTGCGCCCGGCGAGAAGGAACGCCACGTGCGCCGCAAATGAAAGCGAGGCGGGCGTCCTTCTGTGAGCGTTGCACGGGACCGAACGGCGTTGAGCCTTGATTGGCAATACAGCTACGTCAAAGGTTAACCAAGCGAAATCAAGACCGGAACAGACTAAGCCAAGCTTTTGCTTTGCATATCCAAGGTTAGCTGAGCTAAGCCGGAGCCATTTTTTTTGTTTCGATGGCAACTGCCAGCTCGGCTTGACGTCAGCTCTCTTCACAAGGGCCCTGCTGTTCTCTGTCCACGGATCGACGGCGCAAAGTTCTATCGATACAGGCTATCTATTGCTCACTCAAACGTGTCGCTGTTCTTGTGGTTGGCTATGGTTTGTGCGTACGCTGGTACTAAGAAGGGGACGTGGGTTCTGATTTAACTAAAATTGAAATGAAACAATGCGTATGGTCATAAAAGTCGGACAACCTGATTGTTACAGCTTAAAAATTGAAGTTTATGTCTTTTTTCAACAAATACGTGGTCAACAGAAGTTTCGAAATAGATATACTATATTTAGATGGCCTTGCTTTATTCTCCGAAACACTTCTATTTAAGCTGCGCCACTCGCATTTCACAGTTCACTATGCTTGATGTAACAAACAATAGTGTGGGAAAGTGTGTGGAGTAGCGATACGGGCTTTTACAGTTTTTATGTATTGACTTATAATAAACCACTTTGGCAGCAGCGAATGGGCTATTCGCATTCACGGTACTGAAGCCTAACAGTACAGTCCAACGTTTTTCAAACCTTATTGTCCCTTCATATTAAATTGTCCTTCCTACGTTTTTTGGGGGGGTTAGGTACACTTTACTTCCGTTCAAAATAATTTTATCCCTTCATTTCCCGTATTTCATCTAACTCGATTGATACTCCGTTGATTATGGTGCCGTGAAATAGTGCAATTGCTAAGTTTTCTGTATTTACATATGACCCAGATCGTGCGTTTCCCTGGCCAGAAATATTTGCGAGATATCGAATATACTACAAGTATGTCAGCTGAAAGAGAAAAGTAGCAACTCTGGATACATTTTAAATACGAGGTTACTATGTACAACCATTATTCCCCGCCAATGAGTTAAGCACGGGTGGCTCTTTTCAAGCTTCCCTAACAGCCTCGCCTTGCAAATGAAGAGCAGCGGGCTCAAATCGAATCCCTGTTTTAACCATCGTAAAGCACAGAGCGGCTGCAGACTCCTGCGCTCTGGCGGCCTCCTTACGATCGACGCATGCACATCAGGCGCTCATATACATAAAAAACAGCGGGCCGCGACAGCGGTTGGCTAGCGGTGTTGTATTGCATGCTTTACCTTGTCCCAGTACCCACAAGCTCTATTTCATTCCCCAAATTATCTTACGGTTTCCCTCGTGAGAAGGTAAGAGTGTTACCGATCCCTGCCCGGCCCCCAACGCGTCCATAAATATACCAGCTATTTACAGCAGCCGCACGTGGTGAAGGTCACGGCGAAGGACAGTGCAACGGGTGAGGAAACAAATGAGCCCGCAAAGCGAAAGAGCAAAGGAAGCGAATGAAATAACGGCGCTGCGCGCAAGAGACCGAAGTTCCGTAGGCCGACTCCGCGCAGGCAGTCACGGATAACGGATAATGGTGCATGCGAGACGGTGGGAGGGGGAGCGCGTCGTAATAACGCACTGCGCTCGGGGGCTCCCAGTGTAACGCGAGCTCGACCCCAAAAGGAAACGTTCGCACGTGGGCAGCGCACGCCAGATAAGGGAGAGAACGAGACGATCAACAGAGAAGGAAAGGCCGACGATGCAGGTCTGAATGCAGACTAAAAAAAAAAAAAAAGACAGCTAAGAAAAAAGGAAGCGTGGTTGTTCCGGCGGGTAAATTGACCGTGGCAACGAGAGCAAGCCCTCCTTGTGACCCTCCCGCGTCCCGTGCGAAGCGTAATGGATATACACTACACATCCTATCTTAACGCCCCTCTCCCCCCTCGGTCCAAGCGAAACACGCAAAGGAAGGGAGGGAGTGCTGGCGGTTGCATGCGGAAGCTACTTCCGCGTTCGGTGCGCGTCACGCTTGAACGGGAATTGTAGAACGCGAACGCGCCTAAGCGGCCAAACTTTCCGCAGGGGCGCAGCAGTGCTGGCCGGCTGACCGGCTTTGAACTATCGTGCAGCTTGGAACCGAGTGTGGTGTGGCTTTGTAGGGCACACGCCTTCACAGATGCGCAGTGGATCCTGTTTAGTTTGCTTTCACCGTAGCATACGACGTATTGTCGCGAAGCCCCCGTTCAGTTTGTTTTTTTTCCCTTTTGTAGACTACTCCTCGGGCCGCCAAGGCCCAGTTTTTCTAAGGAACGCATGCGGCGTTTCTCTTTGCGCGCTGACCGACGGGAAGACGCCGCTGTTACGGAGAGCCACCGGCCCAGCTTGGGTTTCAGCGCGGCCGCGGCGTCTCCGCCTGCCGCGCTGGATCCGAACCCACGACCTCCAGTCGGAGTGGCGCTGGCTTCCACCCCCAAGCACAGGAAAAAATTACCTTGAGATAAATACCCAATAAAGTGGAGAGGAAAATACCCCGCCGGTAGCGTAGTGGTCATCGCACCAGACGCGTACTCTGGAGTTCGTGGGTTCGGATCCCACCTGGAGGGCATTTTTTCTCCACTTTCTTTCTTTCTTTCAGAAATTCTTTATCTGTTTCAATGACCCCCCGCATCCTCCCCTTTGCTTTCCGAGGTATTCTTGACTGTCAACCATATATATATAATACAGTACTACGCACAGAGGGGAACGAATAACTGCAAGATGACTCGAGCGCTTTTTTTTTTCGTTTGCTGATTACGCCGTGAGCCTGTGTCCGAACAAAGCTACGCTTTTTTAGTGTCAGCAGTACAGCCTGAGTGCTTCTTTGCGTGCAGAGATCGAGCATTCTGTTTCGTTCCCTTCCGTGTTCCTTTTTTCTCGTTTTCGTTCTGTCGCACTCCTCGCTGCCGGTGAACGAGAAATGGAGCAGTGGACGCGAGCAGGACTCCTAACTATACAATTGATGACGCACCTTCACCAGGTCTAGCAGCTTCCTCATTCTCCTAGATAGAGCACAAAATGAAGAACAAAGGGAAAACCAGGTCGAAAGTGCGGTCAATAACACAATCGCGGACGGACGACCCAAAGAACAAAAGAAAAGATAGACCAGCGGACCAGAAGGGTAATTTGGAAGGTTCCGTGCCCCGGCGATATGCTAAGTCAAGCGTCTCTGCAGGGGCGGTGAGAACCCATTGTCTTCGCCATTGTTCCGGGCCAGCGGAGTGAAAGGCTCTCCCCGTTAATTTCCTCCTCCGTTATATAAGAACCCTCGATCTCATACGTGACGATGCGTAAAAGGGAGTGGCTACGAGACGGAGTGGTGTAGGGACACTGGAGAGGGGACGCTGTTTGACCTGGTCGCCCCGGGGGGCCGCGGTAATCCTTCGAAACCAGGAAGTGCTGTTGTAGTACAGGGTGTAGCACACACAACGCCGTGAGTGGGGCCGCTGCGGAGGCGCTCTAGATGCACCAGGACTGCTGCTGCTGCTGTGTACCGATGCGTGGGCATGCTGTGCGTACTATTCACACGAGGCCCCGTGGCGTGACTCCACGGGAGAGCGCCACCACCTCTGCGTAGTAACGCGAAGTGGCACCTTGTGTTGACGTGACCCTTTGCTGTCCAGCTGTACACACCTTGCGAGGGAGATGAAGGACCCCAGGGAAAATGATTGGACGTCACAGATCACCCTGTCAAACAACTGAACTTGTTTACAACCTCACTGCAGTGACGTTCACTGGGTTGGAGCGTAACGGAAGACTATTCAATAGCCTTGACAAAATGACTGGAAAAACTGGCTGATTGCGCTTAGTGGGACATGGATTACAGGAGGAGGTCCTTCGCTCGCGTTGTCCTGACGACGAATTGCAAACGTCCCTCGATGGAGTCAGTGGAAGAGCAGAGCAGAACAGTCGTTACAATAATTTCAGACGTAGTCACGCGGCGAAAGAAAAGTGCATTCCGGGGATGATATTTTGAACAAGTGAAGTAAATGTTCCTCAGCTTCAACTAGATATGACCTGGGTAGAATTAAACAAGTCAGTAACGTATACGGATAGTAATCTCCCAGGCACATGTGCCGTTAAAAGATTTATTGCGCACAAAGGTTGTTTATACGAAACCCTCAAGTGAGATGTATTAGGGATAGAAACGGTCCGTTACCGGAAGCGTGGGCATCTACTAGATGTCCAAAGAGATCTTCCAGGTGTCCTTGGATTGAATGAGCCGCGCATGAATGAGCCGCGCGCTGCACGGGAGGTGCGGAACGCATACCTCCTGCTCGCGGACGGTCACCAGGCCCAAGCAAAAGTTGTCGTTTCCAATAGAAACTACCTTGCCGGTGGAAGAAGCACTTCAAAAAAAAAGAAAAATTCCCAAAAACATGGCCTTCACCTCAACTTTAGAATGGCTGTTTTAAGAAATAATGCCCTTAGATAAAGGCACGTGAAGAGTATCTTCTTTGGAAGGGACCGTTCTCACGCCGTAAATAGCCGTAGTAAATTATAACGCCAAATTTCACCTTACTGCCCATTCCCGGCAGCGTTAAATTGTTTCTGCGTATACTTCGGGGAAGACCGCCAGTGTCCGTGGACAGGCTGTTTGAGAGAACTTGATGTTTCACGCAAAACTATCACTTCGCGGTGCTGTATGATATTGCTAAGGGAATGAATAAAATGATGAAACCCTATTGACGTTGTAGCGTAAACTCACAGAGAGCGAAAGCGTTGCGCGACAGGTATAAACATCATAATGAGATTTTCAGCTTTTGCGCACAGACATCTTACTCCGTGGCACAGACCTACACAGGATTTCCGGATGGACAACAAAACGCGAGGCTTCCCACACCACTTCTCGTGACAGCAGTAACGACGGGAGCGACGGATATTGAGCTTCCGTAATTGTCCTCCCAACGGTAAACTCACACGTCATGGCTGCCGACGCAGCGCGGCTCGCGAGGGTGATGGTCGGCCCGCTGCAGCAGACTGGATCGCGTTGTTAGCTGGCAGTGGAGCCCATTTTAACGACTGGCGCTTCCGGCCAACACGCTTAAGGATCGGGTAATGCCTGCAGTAAGCCGCAGTGTCGTAAACTGTGGTTCCTGTAATAGACAGCGCTATCACAGCTCCTTCAGCCGTGTTCGTGGAACATAAAATGGCGTTCCCTCGTATCAGGAGGCTCGTCGGGCAGATTTTGGAGGAGCAGCCAGACCGCGCACCTTAACGGTATTCGAACTTCCTGGAGAAAAAAGAGCATCGTCTCCTATTTTACAATCCCATGGTAAAGCCTTTGCTTCAAGTCGGCCACAATCATCTCGTCGCAGGAGCTAGTCAATCCATCAAAAAGCAGTCACTGTATTTGCACGATTCTAACGTGCATGCTTTTTTTTCGCTAGAAGTTGCTTTCAAATTTGTGTGCCCGTTACAATCGGGTTCAAGACCGACGTAGGCTTCAAAGCGGCCAGTACAACTGCCGCTGACTCGTACTCCTTTCAAAATCCAACTCAATCCAATCCAAAACAGCCCGTAAACATGACATTACTAAGTTTTCGCACACCCGTTCCTCAACGGCCATACCTTAGCCAGCTGTTTCACATATTACTCCTGCTGCAATTAGCACGTTATTAAAGTCGTTATGGCTCCGATGGGGTGCCACTATGAAGCGAGCATAATGCCCACTGAGCATACCGAAGCACGATTGCGCGATTGACGTAACCAAAGCAGCCATATGTTGATGCGAGGCATCAACGCCCCTGCAGCGCAGACGTTACCGAAGACTTGAAACCTTCTAAGTGGAATTCATGAATTAGCACGAATCAACAAAATGCCCGTCACGTATCAAATTATGCAAAACCTGTTAATGTTCCCACACTTATTTAACGCCAGCAGGAGCAGGGTGACCATGTTTATAAAACACAAGGGATTTTTGCTGCCACAGTTGCGTGGGTCAAAGAAAATCAGGTCTTTTACATCTGCGTGGTAGAATCGAAGTCAAGCTATTTTTTTTTCCTTCAAATTTTCACACCTGAACTTACGTTCGCGTTGCATACGTAGCCCGAGGGACGTGCTAGAATCGTGCAAATACGGCAACTACTGTTTACAAAAACATCTTTGTAGGAACAAAGAATGTGAACATGAGTGTATATGCGCGTGCCTCTACATACGCCGCAGTTAATCTTTTATCACGATTTTAGGCTAGAAGCTGTTATCTTTGTGGTCTGCATCGCTTCCTCCCCTTATTTGTATCTCCCTCCCAATCATACTTCGCTATCCATCCAGCCTCTGCATTGAACCTAAACCGTGCCGATTTCCTCGGAATCGGCACGCGTCCTGGTAAGAAGCTGATGCAGTGCGCGTCTCGTCGTGGACGGCAGTGTCTTTGTGATGAAGTAATGCATGTTTCCGCTCGGCTCATTCCTGAGAAACTAGGTCAGGTGCTAGAACCCCGTGACCACATTTGGTTGCCAAAGCGATGGACACGGGTCTGCTTTGCGCCGCTTGCGTGCACCTCGTGGCACTGTAGTGGGTGAGATGCTTGCATTCAAACCGAGAAGTCACATGTTTTAGTCCTGATGCAGCGATTATTTATTATTACCTGTTTTTTTTTCTGCATAGTACATGTATTATATACTGTAATGGACCTAGAGGTTATCTGGCTGCCAAGCCGTCGTGAGAGAGCGGAGAGCCCACGTCAGTTAGAATGAGGGCTTTAATATAATGGGCACATCTTCTGGGCATGTCGCCTTAAAGATATGAGCAAACGCCCAGCCACGAATATAACTACGTCAGAGCAGTGGGACACCGTACTGCTCAGTCCTGACTCGGCTCCGGGTAGTCCAGACGGGCAAAGACGCCGCCAGAGCCCAAGGACTCCTGACCGACGTCTTACGCGGAATGTTTGACGATCACTCCCACCTCCCGCTTTCCCTAACCCCTTCATGGGGACAATAAAGTTATTCATTCATTCATGGCGCGTGTGCGGCGCGAGCGCGTACCACCACTCGGTCGCTGCTGATGAAATTAATGATTATTCCGCGTCGTCTGCCGCAACGGAGAAGAGGGAGGAGTGCCAACATGTACTATAAAATTTTTTATGCCGCAAAGATGGGGCGCACAGAGTGTTACAAACGGACGGACAGCTTTTCTCGTTGCGCGCGCGTACAAACGCTTACACATTTAATACTTCCAGGAAGAAAGCACGGCTGATGGTGCAAACGGGACAGGTGCGTCACGAACGGAACTACAACAAAGCGGTGCTACAATGGCGTCACGTGGAGGAAAGTCCGTCCGAGGAGCTACGATCAGCTTTCGGGGGGGAGGGGGGGGGGGATGGGCACTGACTGACCACGCGTCGACAATAGGCGGTCCACAAAGAGCGTCGAACCCTACTTATAGGCCCGTGCGCAGTCGACGACAGCGTGATGCTGTGATAAACATTTCCAGCCTAAAATAACGACATTGGAGCAGAAAAGCGGCACGGTGAATTCAGTGGCGTAAACGACATCCTGGATGATGACATAAGCCGTGAAGGCAGCCAATGGCTCCAAATGTTGTGCGGTTTTCTGTGTATAGCGAGAGTTGGAGCAGCAACGTCGTGACTTTCTTATGCGAGCAGCGAATGTCGGTCTTGATGACGAAATTCACAGCAACACCTTTGTCGACTAACGAAAATGTAGACCTAGCTTTGACAGATACGTCGATAACTTTCGTAAGTGTTCGAGAGTTAAACCGCAGCGAAAGAGTTTCAGACGCTATGCTATATCATCCCTTAACATATGAGTAACTATCCTTGTTAACCGTTGAATGTCGCAGACACTAGACATGCACTAGCCACAAATACGTACTAGTGAGCGTACGTCAATAAATGAAGCGGATGATGATTACGAAGATGACGATAGGGATGGTGCTGGTGTGGTGATGGTGGCTGTAGTTGTGGTGGTGACGACGGTAACGGCAACGACGATGACCATGATGATGATGTATGCGTGTGTATTTTTCTAACAACAGACAGAAACACCAGGAGACTCCGGAGCAGCTGAAATGAGTACAAAACAATTTTCCCGCCTAATGGTTCTGATCAATGAAGTCACGATTCTCGAACTGAGCGGGCCGCCAAGCTTTCTCCTTCAAACCGCCTGTTTAGTGTCCTCCACCATGGACACGGTCGTGCGTGGTCTGTTTCATAACACCGTCCCTCCGCTCGGTCCGTCTGGGCTATCCCGTTCAGGGGGACGGAACTAATAGCACTCGCACCTTGGAAGCGCTCGGTCGCTTTAGGGTCACTGGATCAGGAAGTGAAGCGACGCTCTAGCGCGGCTAAACACAGCCCGGGCCACCACTGGACACGCTACGCGAAAGGCACACGTCACGCTTCGGCTGTTAAGCCTTGCAAGGTTAGAAAGCCCAAAACGTCTTCATCGAAAGTGTTTTTTTTTCTTTTGCAGTGAATGGACTCTTCACAGCTTTGTTTGTGAAGGCCCGTATGTTCACAAAAGCCCGTACCGGACAACCGACTCTGTATTGTGGTGGCGGGCTGG
>NW_027526361.1:109248395-109330895 GCF_048455015.1 Haemaphysalis longicornis
CACGGTGAGAGGTGAGTGAAGGAGGCGGCAGTAGCGGCTCCGGGAAGTCCTTAGGGACCCTACGGGCCCACGGGATGTCACCAGGAGTACTGCAGAGAACAGTCCTTTGAACTGAACACTTCAGCTTCAGCGCACCGAAGTCACGGCGCAAGAACCTTCAACATCCAAACATTTGCGTGCAGAGAAAATGAAAGGATATCAATATTCCATTGTGCTTTCATCTGTGCCGGAAGTCACGCGCGGACAGGGCTTCCGGCCCATATTGACAGCCATGACACAAGAAAGTGTCACGAAAAGTGGTCACTTGTATAATTGTATTCTTGTAACTTGTCAATAACTTCCGACACATATTCAGTACCATGTCGCAGTAACAATTCCAGACCAAAGGCCTTGTGCTCCCGTCCATGTATGCCAGGCCTTAAGTAACGCAACCAAAGGTCCGCGTACATATCCTCCCGTGGGACCGTCATTCCGCTGGCGTGCGACTCGACCTTTCCGCGTCGGTAGGAAGCACCCCGCGCGCGCCCCTTCTCAAGCTCCGCGTGTTCCTTCTCATAGAGCG
This sequence comes from Haemaphysalis longicornis, assembly GCF_048455015.1. NCBI lineage: Eukaryota > Metazoa > Arthropoda > Arachnida > Ixodida > Ixodidae > Haemaphysalis > Haemaphysalis longicornis. The sequence goes on from NW_027526361.1 coordinate 109,248,958, forward strand.
CGTGCTACCTGTTACGTATGAGGCCGGCCGGCCTCCCGAGTACGTGCGAGCGGACTCCGACGGGGTCAGCGACCATACAGCCGCGCGCCTTCACCGCCTCCAAACACCTGCGCCTCTCGACGAGACGCACTGATTCCACTTCCTCATAGCCGGAGGTCAAGCTGGAGAAATGAGCCCCCCGAGGGAGAAAAAGCTATCGGAAGAAGAAAAGAAAACGGGAACCAACGTCCGGTTGTATGGGCGGCCAACGCGGAAGTAGCCGGGAGCCGCCTTAGCTGAGTTCCCCGCTGCTCTCGAGGTATTACACGAGCGAAAGCTATGCCACAGAGGGGCCAGATCAACGTAATTGTGGCTGGACAGCCGTGTTGGCTGCTCCGAAGGCAAGTGCGAGGGAAAGGAGAGAGTTGGGGAGGAGAGAGAATATCGAGCTCTTGGGCCTCACTGGGCCACAAGGAAGTAGCGGCTACTCGGGGAAGAGTGAAGCGTGCCGGCCGTGAGCGAGAGAGGCCGGGATGATTGCTATTGCTCTCTCGGCCAGTGGCGAGGAAGGGCGGAGGGAGAACCATAGCTGGGAGTCAAGATCATGGCGAAAGCGAGGAAGTGCGGCGCGGAGCGGACAGTGAGCGCCCCAATGGCTGCGCGCGTCGGCGCCTGACACCTTGAACTTGGACGGCGCGCGCGGAAAGCCGCCGGCCGCCCGGTAGGCAGTTGGCATGCCGCTTGACTCACGCCGAAGGCGACGCGACTCGTTGCTATTTCTGGTGCTTTCATTTGCGGGATTGCCGGGCGCTCTTGCCCGGCCAATTTGTGATGCTTTGAGACCGCGTTCTTGCTTAATCACCGCGAGAACGGTGCTGTGCGTTGTGGTCCTCTGGGGACGCAATTGAAATGGGGATCGTCTATACAGCGTAGTCGGGCCGCACTGTGGTGGTCATGCCATCCAGGACATTAAAATGTTTCCAGTATTTCTCAGCTTGAACAACCGCAACTGATCTTTAGTTTTCTGGAGGTGCGACAAATTGCATCACTGCCATAAGGACCGACGTGAAGCAGCGTGTGAACCGAAATTTAGGTGAATCCTTGTTTCTGAAGCTAGCAGTGAACAGTGAACAACTTAAGTGAACAACTTCCAAGCCTTTTCTTTCACCAGCTTGATGGCAACGCCCCGTTTGCCTCATGCCTTCCAGGTTTCGATGCCACCTTGCCGACTCGGACACTCTGGTCACCTTAGATATTTGTGGAGCTCTGATAAGAATCACGGTATCTCACCGATGAACCTGGATGTGCGGCAATGATGTTTCAAAAACATCTATTTATTTGCGCAATGACTGTGCTATTGAAGGGGTGACAGAAAAAAGAAATCTAGAAACAAGGTAAGACTATCACTGTAGTGTGACCTCAGCGGGTGTTAAACAGCCCGAAGACCCAAACTTACTTTTGTTCGTTTGCTCATTTTTCTCGAGAGGGCTTCGTTTCCTGTCGTTTGAGTTTGGATTGGGACTCTCAGGCGATTCGTAATTCGATCGTTGACGCTTTTACATTGATTGCACCGGCTTTGATTTTTGTTCGGCTGATTACTTATCGTACTTTAAGCTCACTTCAAGGTAGCGCATTTGCGCAGGAACGAGACGGGAGAGGAATAGATAAGGGGGGGAGCAGGAAAGGGAAGGGAGGCATTTACTAGTCAGGGGCGCCAGACGACTATCGTCTTTCGTCGACATTTGCAACGAAAGGAGCAGATACGCGGCCATTTTTTTATCGCCGAGCCGTAGAGTTTCTTAGTAAGTATACTAGAGAGAAAACTGTGCCTGGGAACACATGTCTGCGTGGGGCGGTTATGGCCTTATGGGGCTGCTGGCTTGGCATGTCTATCGGATTACTAAGCGTGTTAGTGGGTTTGCTTTCTTCACTATATGCGTTGCTATGTCTACGAGGTAGCCAGCCGCTCCGGCCGAAACTCGCTTTTCTTCTTTCGCTTCGCTTGGAAACTTGAAATTCGCTCCGGTAGTTCATGCTTACACAGCTGTGCTTCATTAAGAGCAAGTGGGAGACTAGTGCCGGCGAGCGAGCATCAGTACATATTTACACAAGTACATAACCCACACTGTAAACACGTTAGATTGTGGTGAGGAGAGTTCGCCCCCGTTTTTTTTTTTTCTGTTTTGCATTAGTAGTACTTGTGTTAACAGCACCCGTACATCTCGACTGAGCGGGTAATTGCCGCCGGGAAAGTTAATGGTCCGTTATGAAAATACGAAAGAAAAACCGCGAAGGCGATGTTTTCATATCACTCTAAGAACTAAAGGAGTCCCACCAATTCCCAAAGGGAATAGAAACCCTTGTCCCATATACGATTCCCTTTTCCAGCATCAGGCAACACCCTTTTTAGCAGAATAGCCTTACCCTTCACAAGGGAGTCGCAGGCCTCTCGCGGAGAGGGGGTCGAGGTATTCTCACCGGAGTTGCGGGAACCGCGTCCGGCAATTCCCTCACCACGGATCGAATAATTCCTCCAGTCAGGGAGTTATACAATTCTTTACCAGAATCTTGCTACACCTCTGCCACCCCTCAGAATTACCTTATTCCACCAAACAGCATTTTGCAATACTTCACCAGGAAGGGTTAGCGTACTCTTTTCAGAATCATTGTACTCTTTCAACCAGAGTCCCATAATGCCTCCTCAAGGAGGGCTAGCTTACTCTTTGTCAGAACTAATGTATTCCTTTAAAGCAGGATCTATGCACTACCTGCGAGTTACCGAACTCTACTATTCAGAGGCAGCACGATGTTACCTTTAACAAGACTACACTTTAGCATCCACAACAGCATTAGTGTCAGCCCTCTTTACTTCATGCTTACAAACTGAAATACAGTAAAATTACTTCACAAGTAAACATAGCCAGGCGTCTTTACAAAAAAAGCTGTCGTTTGTGCTTAGCCGAAAAAAAAAAGACAAATCGTTTTCACACTGCATTTCATGCTTTATTTTGACATCCTCACACACGTCGCTCCACCTGTATTGCAGTTGCTGCTTTTATGACCGAAACCATTTGCTCTGTCGGTGGTAGGCCGAGCATCATCTAAAAAAGCAGACAGGTCCGCTTTGTCTTTGGGGCATACTGGATGTTGAAGGTCCAGTAGACCGCCAAAAGCAAAGCGAACCCGTCCACTATGTCCATAGCCGTCAGCTGGAGCTCTTCGAAGTGCACGGTCACGGCTCCAGATTTCTCCGCAGTTTGGCCCGAGAACAAGATCCTGGGGTAAAGGGAAGTCTCTCCTGGTTCCTGCATAAAAAGCACACAAATGCAAGTACCAGAAGAAACACAAGTAACAGTATTTTGCTCTTCCTTCCTCAGTGGACAAACCACTGTACAAAGCGATTCTCAGGAAAACGAATCGCTAGTTAGTAGTCTATACACTTAAAGCTAACAATTTAGTGACTACGCTAACGATTCATCAATGTAACATTCACAATTGTCTACTGATGAGGCAAAATGCTCCCTTTAGCAAATTTGAATTGCTGTGATGGTGATTGCTGAGCCTGATTCACAAGTACTACACTGGATTTCACTTACTCAACATACAGAAGACAAATATGCATACCAGCTTTGAGAGCAAGGCCTCTGGCTTTTCTTTCACCAGCAGTGCAACTGAAAAGCCATCTGAGAAGAACGAGAGCACGGATTAATTTAAAGCATCGGGGTCCTGATCCCCTATTCAAATTTTAAACCAACAAGGTCCTCCTCCTCTTTTTTTCCAACCAACCACTTTCAGAAAAAGCAGCCAGACCAACAAGAGAACCTGCAACCTCAGGCCAACCTGCAAGTACTTGGTGCAATGGTGTTATAAAAAAGGATGGCTTGAAGACAAGCAATATTACAGCAAAGCTGTCAGCCTCTCATTATTGGAATTAATCATGGGATCAGTGAACAGTAACAAGGCCGAATCATGGAGAGTAACAAGAGGCAAGCAGAAAATAAATGCCGCACAACCGCATTCCTAATCCCCATCAATCTTGAAGCTGCACATCGAATCTTACTCGTGACCAAATAAGTTTGTTAAAAAATACTGCAGAGTTTGGCAGTTTGAAAAAGCTACAGCATTATTGCACTGCAGTGGAAGCGACACATTTTTAATCAAGCAGAAAGTTGGTTACGCAGTTATGTTATGTCTCTAATGACATTTTTAATAAAACACAACTAAGGTCAGTCGATGCTAGAAAGCTAAAGTGCATGCAAATGACACCATGAAGGCTAAAAGACACATTTTTATTTGCCAGATGACTATGGCAAAGTGACCAAAGATGAAGTGTTTATTACTTACAGCTGTCGGCCGCACCAGGCATCTTTGCTCTCTTTCTGCTTCCGAACGCCAGGCGATCACAATATGTTGTTGAACAGCACTATTGTAGAATAGCCCTGGAAACATCCACGGGAAACACCTTTACGTCGTAGCGCCTGTAATAAGTAAAAAAAAGTTCACTATAATGCTAAATGACGCTGCTTACTAAATACAGCACCTAGCAGCAGTTTTACCACATGTCCGCGTGAAAATATTCAGCCTAAAGTTCTATAGCTTGTCAACACTCGCTATGAAACAAAACGTACTGCAGTATTCATTTTTCAATACTACGTTTTACGGTAGCCGTTACTTGGCTCTTTCTTGAGAAAACAGTACGGAATTTCACCGAAAATGGGCTTCACTCTTATTGCAGTCGCGCAAGGTAATAAGAAAAAAGTCCAATAGACAAAGCAACACGCCAGCGGTTCCGTGAAATTTTGTTGTGGCTACTGTAGCCACATAAACAATTAATCGCGATGAAATTTCCTACGGACAACGTTTTATTAGCGTTAAGTATTGTTTTCTAACAACACGGGACCAGAGGCTACAAGGCAACGCACTACACAATGGGTTCGGAACGCACAAACGTTCACGTTCTTTTTTTTTGCAAGACATCTATGCCAACTTGGAGGTTGAATTGAAACCTTGTGACCTTTGACTGCGTTATATTTTAAGGGGTAACCAAATAAAGCGACGCTACCAACCTAACTGATTGGGTAATAAACTGGTTACGGTGTTGCTGTCGCCGTCGCTCACTTCTGCCTCGTCAGACGCGCCAGATGGGAACGGAACCGACGGATAAGCCCGGCGGCAGTGTAATTACCTTGTCGCTCGACAATATATTTACGTTGCTCAAGAAGATAATGAAACGAAAGCCAATTTATAGCTAGCGCTGGACACATGTACGATTAGTACACGCGATTCGCATGCGACTGATCGTTACGATTGATCGTTAGGGCCTGTTTTGGGTCGTTCGCTGGTCCGAGGAGGCTCACGACGTGCGACTGGCAAGCCAGATGCAGTTGTGCCATCATTGCGATCGAGAGTCCGCTGAGCCCCAACCGCCCGCAACAGGCTTGCGTTGCTCGGGTCGGCTCGGGTGTTGGGAACCTTAGGCTTAGCATTCTGGCGGACATTTGATCGCCGCTATCTGTGCAACTGCGGATGACAATCCGTAACACAACTTTTCACCACACTATCATCCTTTTTCTCGCATGTGAAACTTTATTTGGGCTATAACGGCCGTTTGAGCGATCGGTGACCAAGACATCTGCGTAGCCTGTTTGGATGCTTCCGCGCAGGTATCGCCATCTCTCGATCGCTCGGCGCACCGCGCGCCGCGGCATACACGGCCGGTCAGCGCAGGCTTGCATAGCGGCAGATATCTGATCGCCGCTTTTAAAATAAGCCCTGACAACAATCCCTAGCACACTTTTTCACCACATTAACACCTACTTTTTCGCATGTGGAACTTCTTAGCGAACAGATTGATTCGGGAGAGCAGCGACAAGCGGTTGCTACCGTGGTCTGCGCCGGTTCGAGCCGCTGAGTGTGTCGAGCTGGCAGGCGCGGCCGGCGTGAGCGCGGACTGTTCCCGAAGGCAGAAAACGCTTCAAGATTGCTTGCTTTATCAATTTCTTGCGAAAAAACGCGCGGAATCTGCAAATTCAGCTCAGCGATCGTCGTAGTTGACCATAAAGCAAAAACAGTGGGCGGAGCGACGCCGACGACACATCGCATGCGCGCATCGGGCCATGTGTCTCAAATTCACGCGTACGGCTACTCGTGGCGACAGTCGTCACGATCAGTCGCATGCGAATCGCGTGTACCAATCGTACATGTGTCCAGTGCCTAAAGAAGCCAGCTTAATAAATCCGCAACTCTTATACTGCACACGAGTCTTGTTTCAACGCATGCTGAACGTCGTGAACCCGCGATGGGAGCACGGCCGCTTGTTCAAAAAGCACAAAGCCGGAAAAAGGATAGCTAGAACTGGTGTCACACAAATGAAAGCACATGTATGTGACCACTTAATTCTTCGCAAGAACCAACAAGGCTAAGCAGCACTCACGACCGCCAGTTGTTATAAATAAAGCTGAAGTTTTGGCGGGAACGAGCGCGAGCTCGATCCCGTACTGCGCAAGAAAAACTGAAATGGTGACTTACGTTTTCAGCGGCGGCCGCAGCAGCCAAACGATGTTATTCCACCAGTCAGGTATACTTCAAACACAGCCACCGACACCAAAACGCACCTCACAGACACGTACAGGATAACTACGGCGGTTTCAATGCCACAAAAGAGACGGAGACATCGGAGAGACGCGTCCGTGCGCCAGCCCCGCCGCGATGAAAAGACCGCGCAAAGGTACAACGCTCAAGTAGTCCGACGGACACCGTTGCGTTAGAACACACAAATGACCCATTCCTAGAGGACGTGTAACACTACCTCGCACGCTCTTTTAAATACGCTGCACTTTATTTTAAGTACGCTTTGTTTCATGGCCCGGCGCTGTGGCTGTTTAGGTAACTATTTTTTCATACGATTTCAAAGAGTTCGCGTCCGCCATTGAGGTGTCTGCCTTTTTGCACACCTGAAAGCGTGCAGCTGAAGTTGATAGAGTCGATATACTGTTCTATTCTCTCTCGCGGAGGATATACGAACTCCATCGATGCGAGACAGAGTCGGTACGCTGTTCTATTCTCTCCCGCGAAAGGGGTACAACCGCCGCTTAGCTCCATCAAGAGCGGGGGGAGTTCGCCAGCAGTTTTATTCTGGTTTCCTAGTAGAGTGAACACGCCATCTAACGCCACGCGTGGTGCGGACGGTGTCAAACGACCCTGGCAGGAATAGGAACGCTGTTCGATTCTTCAACTACTCCCCACATTTCTTAGAGTGAATCAGAAAATAAAATACGCCCTTTCGCAACCCCGATGGACCTGTTATCAAGGCGTAGTTCGACATCCTGCTTTCGTAGAACAGCTTGGAGGCTACGCAGAACGTTGCTTTTTTGTGCCACAGGTCGGTCTGTCATTGGATGTGTGTTTATCAGGAGACCGTTCCTGTAATGTTCGCCGTGCTAATCGGATGCATATTCGATGAGACACCACGCCCATTTTACGGCCTAGCGGTCCGGGCATCGCCAGCGGCTATCAGGCCGCGATGCGATATAATAGGGTCACGCTGCCTGAGTGCCGGCTAATTTGATTTCTCTGAACGCAATGCCCCAAACCCACCTGCTGCGCGTTGCGACGTGGCGTAAGTCAAAAGAACAAGCGATGGAGCTGCGCGCACTTACTGTTCTAGTGTACGTTGCGAAATGAGACCAGGGCCATTACTGAAAACGCTGTCCTTCTCTCTTATCAATATCAACCCCACGCCCATGCATCATCTTAATTCGAAACCAAGACCAACGGGTATGGCAGTGTTTCTGTGGAGGGTACAAATGGTGAATACGCGTCCGATGGCACCGGACGCTTAACCGAAGGTCGTGAAGGTTGTGGATTTGGTCCCACATTTCGTCCATGTGTTTTTCTGCGCCTTCTAAGTTTTTAAAAATGGTTATCTAATGTAAACATTGCTCAAACAAATTTCCCTGTGCGTTCCTTAAAGTGCTACGGGCTGCTTTCCTTTGTGTATTTATTCACAAGCCCTTTATTGCGTAACAAATTAGACGCGCTTCGAGAGCCTCGATTCTGGTAGCCTTGGTGTCAACGATAAAATACGATACTTTGACGCAAGTTGACTGCCCCCGACACGCTGTAGACACCCGAATAACGTCTCGGTGGTACAACAGAAGGTCTCGGTCACTCTGAGTTGTCGTAATGGCGCTCGATGCCAGCTCCAAGCACGGAATACGGTTACACAAACATAAATTCCCAGAATGTGGAGGAGAACATGGCGACCCCGGCAGTCGAGTTGGTATAGCACCGCACGCGCTATACGAAGGCCGTGGGTTCGGTCACCACACTGGGTGCGCGCTTTTTCTCCACTTTTCAAAAAATGGTTACCTTCACCTGGAAAATAGTCAAATGAATGCCCCCCTGCTTTCCTTTGCTGCCTGAACTGCTGATTTTCCATTCTGCATTTATGAAATGAGCCTCAAATTCAATGTCACATATATAATTGCAGATGGCGGATACAAAGCTCATTGATCCCCTTTGAAGCTGCCTCTGCGAATGCCTTTATTTGACGTACCCGATGGGAATGAGCCAACGGCACAGGGGAGGACGATGGCCATGCACAAGTGATGTGGGCCCAGTTTGTATTATCTCGCAAAAGGACGACGATGATGATGATTAGATCTTAATGCCGAACTGCACAAGTACTGCGGGGCGCACATTTGTAATGCTTGCATAATTTCCTCTTTCCCACAAAAAAAAAAGAGAAGCCCATGACAAAAACCAGTGTTTACGTAGGCGTATACAGGGAATCCCTTGTGTTCTAAATTAATCCGAAGCACCCTAATTTCGGGCACCTCTAGAAATGAGGCTCCTGTGCGTAAGGTCCAAATTTCCATGGATTAAGTTCCGCTAGCTTCATTTTATGTCGTGACTGCGTGGTTAGTTTGCGCTTGCCAGTAATGCCGGGTTCAGACTGTTGCCGCAACTCTCGTGGAAACTTTAAATGATGACGTTAGTTCATGTCTAGGCCAAACGAACTGCGTGACACGCCGTTTTTCTACGACCGTAACTCACGATAAGGCTTTTGCGTCGCTAGTCTGAACATGTCATAAGCGAACATTGCGTATACATGATACGGGGAGACCACTCCGTCCCACCGTCCTCAGGTTTAATTGCGAGCGAAAACGCCGGCGTACGGCGCACTGTTACAATAAAACGGAAGCTTGGGAGCACGAGGCGTTCCATTCGCGAGCTCATTTAGCATTAGCGACAGGTGACCTCCCACGCCCAGTACCCCTTAGATGAAGGGAGCGGGAGAATGCAGCCGAGTGAACGAACGGACGAGGCGTCTCACGCGTTCAACTGGACATCCATCCTTTTAAAAAGTGCTTCTTGTCTCGTGACTTCTTTGGTAGTAAATCCCTCTACAAATTGACAGCACCCCGTACGATGTCAGCTACAGAATTTACCAGTAGCCTCTAGCAAATTATCGCCGACTCGATTTGTAGCGGTGGGCGCCAAAGGGGTCCTGAAATGCTTTTTTTTTTTTCAACTTTTTTTCTAAATCTTAAATGCATTCAGAACGTAGTCAAAAACACATCCGGTACCTAAAATAGGGGGTCACAAAGTACCTCAGCCGAAAATTACTGCTCATTGCCCATCAGACAATTTGAAACCTGCTCAAAAGATTTACCTCTCTTTCCCGAGTCCTGGCGTTTTTTGAGCGTTCGAAAGACGTCATTACAGCAACGTAGTGACTATTGGCCGCTTTCTGTCTGTTGCAGCAACAAACGCATTCGATGTTCACTTTAGAAAAAAAAAGCCACGAACGAAGCACAAACGGAAGGTGGATACTTCTGCTACGACGAGCATATCACACATTGCCGCTCCATGCTGTTCATAACTATAGCTTCAACAATGCCTTCAGACGCGAAGGAAGGAGTGAAGGTGTTCACCGGAAGTGTTACAGGGCCCCTTCGACTACTTCGATTCAAACCAGACTAGCCTAACAACAGTGCTGCGCCCACCACCAAAACACGACTCGTAAAAGACCGGCGGACCAAACGGCCCATTGCGGTGGCCCCATTCTCATCCGCGGAACACCTCTGCCATGATTGAGCCGTCGGGACGGGCACTTATATAACGCGCTTTCCCCCGGCGAGCGTCCCGGTCTCCGGCATCCGTACATCAGATCAGGGGCGTCGGCGGAGAGGGCGCGCCGGAGTCGGCCGGCGGGGAACGCCGTAAACAAGGGCCTCGTGGAAACCGGCTGTACGGAGCGTGGTCGACGCGCCGACGAGAGGCGTGCTCAAAGGGTTTCGCCCTCCTTCGTGTGCTCGCGTGGTCATACTCTTTCCTTCCGGCAGACACCACACTGCCGCTCGGCCCAACGTTACTGGGTTAGCTATCGAGTAGCGTTGGCTCGGCCCACGGGGTCAGCCGCTCACGGGAGCCAACCGCTCGTTTCCGCGCGCCCTCCCGGAAGTAAGCGCGGAAGACGTGACGCTGCCTCCGGAAGATTGCCCCGGTGTACGCTGCTGTGGGCATGCCTCGTAGGTTCTTCCCGCATTTTGAGGGCAGCTGGAGTTGTGCTTGCTAAGCGAACGGTCGGATATTTCAAGGTCACTCAGTTTTTTTAAACCGGGCTTGGGGTAACAGATGTCATGGGGATGCAAGCAAACGACTCAAGCTCTACGCGCGGACACAAATCACCCAAGGCCTTGTCGATGCCTCATTTATTTGACACGAATTTGGTGAAATGAATAAACGTTTATTGAAGGAGCCACTGCAACCAGACGGTAGGAGAACCTGCTGAGGAGGACGAGAGGGGGTTTGGGGGCGTGTCTTTGAAGTCCGGGAACCAGCGGCCTCGGTGGGAGTCCGTGGCCTGGTCAGTAGTCGTGGCTGGTGAGAGAGTCGGAACTAATCAACCAGGCCGCCCAATGCTCAGGTTACTGGTTTGGTGTGAGGTTTTAGAGCACTCCCACGCAGTGTGGAACAACGTATGCGGTTTATCTCAGAACGTACAAGTTCCTGGGTAGCGTACGCAGTGTGTAGTAAAGTGCTGACAAGGAATTTGTGTGCAGTACCAGGAAAGAAAAAAAAATTGCCTCCTTCTCCCCGCAAGGGAACCCTGTGTGATGCGGCGCATCTGGGGGTTCAATTGGCGTTTCCATTGGGTTGATTCTCTACATCGCGTGAAACGTATTATGAACGCGTAGGATGCCTTCCATCACATACGGATGTTCTCATACACGGTGCGATGGAGGCAATTTTACATTTTCATGCACATGCATACGCTAAATGAGAGAGTACACGTGTTTTAGCGGCCCAGCGCGATACCCGCTTTATATTCACAGCGCTTGAAGGAGAGGAGACCGCGGAGCAGAGTCGCGCATGCGCGCACATGCGCACCGGAGCAGCTGTTAGCGAAGCGTTAACGCAGCGAAGCGCGCGCCAACCAAGTGCGCCAGCTGTCGTTATGCTAATGCGCCGCAGTGAGAGTGTTGCACACAGCTGTGGGAGAGGCGAACGGAGGAGGGCTGCGGACGGATGCCGCCGCCGCCGCCGATGACGACGCAGGAGGGACATGCCTCAGAGCAAGAGATGCGCCGCATCTAAAAACTTCTTTGGGTGTTTATCGAGATGGGAACACCCCGATGCATTTGAACAGCTGAAATTACGGTACATTAAAGACAAAATAATAAAGCATCGCGGGCAATCTTGGACATATAATACAGGGAAACTAATTTGTTTACGTATACATAGGATGAACCACGAAGAGCACTCACCGCAGCGGTCTCCAAATGGAACACGACCAGCAAGTTGGTCTTAAGTGCGGGACTTAAGCGCACCGGAAACCTTTTGTGCACACTACGTTCTCGCAATAACTGTGCATTCCCAGGCTTCAAGACCCGTTATGCGGAAAACCAGCGGTATGGCCAACGAGAAACAGCGCACACACAAGGCCATTTATCGTTGCGCAGCTCATGACCTTGGCTTACCATTACACGATACGTAACAACTAGCCAATTTAGACAATGTTTAGCTAATCTCGATAATTTAGACATTTTACGCGAATAACGCCTCCCAGCTTGCGCTCCACACCTGACATTTTGCTTTATACACCTCGTAGGTAAAGGTAGGCTGTATGTGCAGTCCCCACCCGAAGCCCCTGAGGCTGCTCTGTTGAGGCGAGCCGCGAAGTTCAAAACATTCAAAGAAAACTGAACTCAGGACACGTTATCATGCGATGTATGAAACAAGGGCGTTTATTTAATCACGTGGTGGGGATAAGAAGAAGGGATTAAGTGTGAGGCTTCATTACCTAGACGGTGCTGCTATGACGCAGCGCTAGCTCTTCGCGTCAGCCTCGATGTGCTGAAGTAAAGCCGTTTAATCAACATGGCGTTTTGCGTGTACCCACACTCAACATCCCGGAATTACTGGTGGATCGGTTGAATCGCTTTTATCCCAGCAACCTGGATATAGGGCGACGCGCCTACGCTGAGCGACCGCTGGCGCGGGCTGGAGGAGGCGATCGAGGAGACTGCTGCATAAAGACCGTTGCAATAAAGAGTTATTGCAACGTAAACTTTCGCATTCCACCAGGGGCCTGCCTTCCTTGTTGAAGAGGACCGAGGCACACCTCCCGGCCAAGCACAGTTGTAAAATATGCATGCTAGTAGCTTGAGGTCTCCCCATTATGCACACCACGTTTGCGTGAGAATATTGTACACTTCCGGATGTTGCAAACGTGACGATTCGGAAGACTTCCCTTTACTGGGAAGACACTTCCGGAAGCGACGAAGTCAGTTTTGTAGACTTAGCAGCTGCAATGAGTGTGCTATCTCTCCCCGACCCCCCTTTCAAGCTCGGTACAGTACCGATGGGCATATAAACGACATTTGGGACGGGGGCCATTTTCACACCTTCGTTTAGTTCCGGGCCTTCTAGGCACGTGTCAATAGTGCCCGAAGATGCAGGAAAACACAGAAAAGCAAGCAAGAAATCAAAGTGAACAAAAAGCATTTCCACCTCTGTGTATTTGCCGTTTTCTCTTCCGCCTTAACGGGATGTCCAGGCCTAAGGTATTGTCGTCAAGAGCACTATTGGACTAAATGCTTCAGGTCTCCTAGGCAGAGTTCTAAGCTACCAGCTTTATTGGTGAGTGGAGCTTCAACACAAGTGATTGGGGACACCGCTTGTTGCTCCGGAAAAGGAAATTTGGGACAGCTTAAATTTGTGCAACGACAGGCACGACTTAATAATATCTGTTCCTACATTAACAGTCCATTGTCAGCCTCGTGACCCGATGCCGAATCCGTATTGTCTTTGCTGTTTCGGTTGGGTGGAGAATGTGGAGCAGACAGTGGTCGCAGAGGTGGAGGGGGAGGAGGAGGAGGAGGATGCCGGGAAGAACGGAGAATAATACCACCATTCCGCGAAGAGGAAGTGTTTCCCAAGTCGCACTTTTCCTCCGACTTCCCACAACATCCGCTAGCCGTCATTCAAGCCCGCGTATATTTTCGCATTGAATTCCTTTAGGGATGGTTGTAGTACGTATACTTTAGGTGTTTGACCTGTCGATGATTTCTGCATCCATTCCGAATATGTGGTATATACCGATGGTTAAATGTATTAGGTTTTTCACGGTGACAGCTATCACTACGAGGCGTTATTCTTATCGTAAGCACGTCCGCTCTCTTCACAACGTGATCGCTAAGTAGCGTAATCGCCCCTGTCGGCGGGCTGACAGGACAGCTTTCCGGGAGCTCGTAACGCTTTCATAATAGATTTGCAGCGCTCAACCCAGTATAGGCTCGATAGAATTTAAGTTTATACACCCTAGGGAAACTCGGCGGTCTCCAGAATTACTCCAAATGCGAGACGGGAAAACTGTAGTGCCACTCGCTGGTTCCATGGGTAAAACGCAGCGGTAAGCGCGAGGGGCCAACCCCAAAAGGAATTGCAACGGGTCACCCTAAAATGTCAAGAGGGTTTGAAGAGGAATTGCCAAGGTCGCTACGACACTTTTCGCCACTTTTAATTACCACAACTGGGTTCTGCAAATGTAGAAGCCAACAAATGTGAGCAGGAGGGAAGGGGTGACATTGGAATGGAATTTGGGTGTACTTCGAATTAATGGCGTATATTGTGATAGTTTTCTTTGTCTGTCTGTCTGTTTGTCAGTTTGCTTGTTTGTTTGTTTGTCCGTCTGTCTGCGTGTTTGTTCATTCGCTCGTTCGTCTGTTTGTTTGTTTGTTTGTTTGTTTGTTTGTTTGTTTGTTTGTTTGCCTGTTCGTTCGTTCGTTTGTTTGTTTCTTCGCTTGCTTGTTTGTTTGTTTATTTGTTTATTTGTTTATTTGTTTATTCGTTCGTTCGTTTGTTTGTTTGTTTGTTTGTTTGTTTGTTTGTTTGTTTGTTTGTTTGTTTGTTTGTTTGTTTGTTTGTTTGTTTGCAGCTGTGGTTTTGAATCTTTGTCTGGCCACCTTTCGCCACATCTTCAGCGAATATACGTAACGGAGACGCGCCGTGCCGATAGGGGTGCCTAAATTTATTAGAAAGCTTCCTTTGCGCTTTTTGTTAGCATGCGGGTAGGCCAAGGCTATACATTCTAAAATACCACTGTAGCTCGTCGAAGTTGTTTCATTGCTTATACTGTGCGCTGTACTTTTACTGACCTTAAACAACAGCGCAAAAGACAAGGACTAGGAAAGAAGCACAGACAAGCGCTGTCAAGCGCGGACAAGCGCAGACAAGCGCTGACAAGCACAGACAAGCGCAGACAAGCACAGACACAGACAAGCGCTAGTCCTTGTCTTTTGCGCTGTTGTTTAAGATCAGAATGAACCAACTGGCCCCGGTCGAGACGCTAATTCAGTAACTTTTACTGACAGCGCTCCAGAGCGTTTGATTCTTGTTTGGCCTTAAGGGGCAGCTTAAAGGAGTACTGACACGAAATTTCAAAGCTGAGATAACTATGTAAAACGCTTCCTTTTCATCAGGAGATATCTCCCAGCAAGTTTCAACAGCAACCGTTCAGCGAAACGTATTTAAAATCCGTTTTAATCTTCGCCCGCACGAGAAAGACCAGAGCGGGCCGACGTGACATCATATGCTACGTGCCCCAAACTGCCGACGTCGGGGCTCCCGTGACGAAGCCGACGCGCTGGCTGTGGTTGGCACGCGCTGCTCGGGCGTGTGTACACGTCATGGTTTTGGGACTGACGTCATGCTGCCCGGGCCTGTGGGGACGGCGAAAACCTCGGCCGGTCTGGGCGCGCGCGTGCGCTCGCTCGCACGCGCGCTTCCAGAGAGGCAGCGATACGGCAAGAATGGTGACGCCATGTCATACATGCTGTCATGGCGGCCGCTCGGCGTTTTTTTGTCGAAATCGAAACTGGCACGAATAAACGACGCCGTAAATGAATGTTTACGCTGCGCTCGACCGTCTAATCTGTCAGTCTATGATTAGTGGGCTGGTAGGCACGCATAGAGGCGAAAAAAACGTAACATAAAAATTTCGTGTCAGTAATCTCATCTTGGAGCAGAAATGTTCTCTTTTTAGCAGCCGTACTTTCCCATATTTTATGTCTCATTTATTGCAGCTTATATAAATAGTGTGAAGAAGATATTGTAAGTCATTATAACTATTATGAAGCGAAATGTAAAAACATTGGAGTTGTCGTTGACAAAACTTTGTGCCATTCGGGGACAGCATACCACTTTGTTGTTATTTTTTCTGGTTCGCCATTAGTGTTCTTCCTCTTCTGTTGCGAAGGTTTTCTTTAATTTGAAGACTTAATTTCGTCGTGATTTTTATTTTTTAGCAATTCTATCAGGAGATTGTTCAGCAGCGCCAACTTCGTCGATTGAGAACACGCACAACATTGCCTCCCGCTGCCTCAAGTTCTTTAAAATCTCATTTGATCGCGGTACACTGAATTTAAGCTAGACCTGGGAAAGCGCGTTAGTAGGTGCTGCCTTATAACATACAGCAAATTAAGGCAAATTAAGTACGTTGAATTTTTATAATAGTCACAAGTCACCCGTATATTTTATTTATTTATTTATTTATTTGTTTGTTTGTTTGTTTGTTTGTTTGTTTGTTTGTTTGTTTGTTTGTTTGTTTGTTTGTTTGTTTGTTTGTTTGTTTGTTTGTTGAAACATACTGCAGCCCGTCTTTGGGCTATAGCAGGAGTGGGACACATGGCGCAAAAAGAACAATGCACATTGAACAAGTGAAGGCAGTTGGTAAAAAAAAAAAAAGAAAGACTCAAGAAAGGTAAAGATACAACACGGCATTCGAGCACCACCACAGAAGGAAGAACACAAATCTAACTCCAATTTAAAGAATCAGTATGCGCATCTAAGTAATCATCAATAACCTCGGGACAGCACACCGATTTGAGATAGGTGGCGAGGCAGCGGAAGTGGTAAGCGAATATATCTACTTTGGCCAAGTTGTGACCCCGGATCCAAACCATGAGGCAGAGACAATTAGATGGGTAAGAATGGGCTGGAGTGCATTCGGCAGGCATTCTCAGATAATGAATGACAGCCTATTTTTATCCCTGAAGAAGAAAGTGTACGACAGCTGCATCTTACCGGTACTCACCTACGGGGCAGAAACTTGGATGCTCACTAAGAGGGTTCAACTTAAATTGAGGACGACTCAGCGGGCAATGGAGCCGCCAAATGATAGGTGTAACATTAAGGGACAAGAAGAGAGCGGAGTGGGTCAGGGAACAAACACATGTTAAGGACATATTAGTAGAGATTAAGAAAAAGAATTGGACGTGGGCAGGGCATGTAATGCGAAGGCAAGATAACCGTTGGTCATTAAGAGTAACAGAGTGGATCCCTAGAGAAGGCAAGCGTTGCAGGGGGAGGCAGAAAGTTAGATGGGCAGATGAGATCAAGCAGTTTGCGGGGATAAATTGGTCACAGTTGGCACGGGACCGAGGTAATTGGGGATTAATGGGAGAGGCCTTTGCCCTGCAGTGGGCGTAGATAGGCTGGTGGTGGTGGTGGGGGCGGTAATGATGGTGATGATGATGATGATGATGATGACACACCAAAGTACACTCGTACAAAAACAAAACAAAAAAAGAAAAACTTTGTGGTACATTTGGATAACTTACAACGCTTAAATTTTGCTAAGAAATGCAGCCGCGTCAAGGGAGCGCCCGGGGCCAGGAAACGAATTCCACTGCTTAATTGTTCGTGGAAAGAAGCTATTTTTAAACGTGGCCGTGCGGGGATGATATGGGAAACGTTAAGAGCATGATTAATTAATTAATAATTATATAATTAAATATATTCCATAGCATATATATTGTTATACAGTCAATAGGTTGCGATATTGGAATAAGTCAAAAATGAATATAACGAAGTTGACGAAAATTCATAATTTCTCGTTACATGCAGGTTTTCGTTACAATCAGGTTTCGAGTAAAGGCTCGCGTGAATGACGTAGAAACGAAACTAAAGTGCTTGACATCAGCCTGGGTGAACTCATCCTTCAAGGATTTATTTCACTGGGAAAAACTGCGTGTTTTCCGCCGCTGCGTTCCCATGAGCTTGGTCACTAGACGGCCCCCCATAGAAGTACGGTCATTTACCCCCGTATTCGCGAACATAAGTATCACTTTTGCTTTAGACACTTTTCTGTGCCTTAACGCGTTTCAGGGACGAATCTCGTGCTGAAAGAACGCCTTTCTGCGTATTTAATGCTCTTTGCCGCACCCACATTTGCTGAGAGGGTACTTGCTGGGGATAATGTACAGGGTGGCGACGTTATTCTTTCACGCCAGCGGAGATGGCATTTAAAATTGCGAGCTTGTCCTGAGAAGACAAAGTTTTTCGTTTAGTGGCAGCAGAAATCATCACCGAAGAACCGATATCCCGCATCGCAGTGCAGACGCCCGACTACACGCCGACAAGCAGCAGGCCTAGCACCTAACCGACACTGCTACCACACGTGGAAGCCCACGGTAGTGTGCGGTGCGGGCAAAATTCGCCGAATTAGTGCATTTCTCCAACCGATTTTTTAGAAAAAGGGCAAAAAACATTGTATCAACAGCGTAGCGAATTCGTTTCATCGAGGTTAACCGCCGCAGCACCTTCGTTACATATAAGTCGTAATATCATGGGTTTCAATGGGGCTGACTATGGGGAATCGAAACACTTCGTTAAACCCAGGTATTCGTGAAATTGACGTTCGTTACATCCTGGTTTAACTGTAAATATATTCCGTCGACCTGCAGGATCCCGAACGATGATTATTCCTCGCTGTTTCGAAGGGACGCTTGCTTTATTTTATTCCTGTTATTTCTACCCGCGAAAATATTTTTTGGCTGCGGTTCTCTTACCATTGGTAAATTTGACGGTCATTTTATATAAAGTTCGCACCGGCAAAGCACGTCTGACAGGCTCCCCGGCGCCTCCGCGTGTTACATTATTGCGGAAAGCTTCTCACCAGTCGACATAGTGTACTCCTCGTCGGATCCTGAATCGATCCCTAGGTTCCTTTCCCGCCATTTACGCCCACGGCATCCGACGCGCAAGGGCTGGAAACGAATCAGAAATAAAAGAAGCCACATTAAATAACTTCTTGTGGTCGAACATAGTCACCCCTGATGAAGGAGCAGAGTAGGCTCCGAAACGTTGTGGCCGCTTTTAATAAACGCCCCTGATCGGAGTCTTTGCCTCTTCCTCAAGTTTAACACAACCAGACAGTTCTGTCTAAGATGTCTAAAATATTTCGTAATATTAAACACTACAACGCGCGCACGCAAATTCCCGACGTACTTTTCGAAACAGAACCAACGACATTAATTCTGCACTCATCGCGTTGTCAGGCCACTCGACCACGTCAAAGAGCGGTGAAGTCTAGCATCGAGGAATGTTCGTTTCCAAACCCCTTTCACTCAATATCGCTCTTGCGATTCCTGGCTCCTGGCTAATGTTCTCGTCGAACTGAGCATCGTGCAGCACATCGAAGGCCTGGTTACCGTCATCGTTGAAAATTTCGTTACTCGTCTTCTCGTGGCGCCCTTTGTCGCCACTCTCACCGACTTCACCCTCACTATTCTTGGTAAGCTTTACTTTATTCGCGGTACTCCTCGTCGGCTCCTTTCTTACGTGGCCCGGACTACAAAACCTGAAGGGACATCGGTCACCAGGAGCAGTAGTTCATTCCGATTTCTATTTCCCTTGAGGGTAGATGTGTACATACAGTTCTTAGCTTTTGGGCTCTTTGCGAAGGTTTTTTTTTTTTTTTCGCGACCTCTGCTGAAAGAGAACCGAATTTCATCAATATGTATGCTCACAATATTTTCTGGTCACTTCGCCTTCTCTTACTGCTAGCTTATTAAACAAGCTTTGGTTCGTTACTTTTTTTCATTTCAATGGGGCGCAAGCAGTCAATGAAAAAGAAATAAAACAGCATCAAACAGCACAAGTTGGCTATTCAAAGAGAAATAAAAGCCTTAAATTTGCCTCTGTTTGTAAGTCGACAGCGTGCGTGCGTGTGTACTTATGTGTATGTGTGTATGTACTTGCGTGCGTGTGTGCGTGCGTTTTCTTGTGTTTATGTGTCTTGCCTTCCCGTCTCGAACGAAGGGAAGGCAGGACCCGCTTCACTCTGCCTTCCCTTCTCGAACGAAGGGAAGGCAGAGCGAAGCGGGTGCACGAAGCGGACACAAAACACTTACTCCGGCAACCTTAGCTTCTCGATCAAAAGAACGTGCGTATACACGTGGCTTTGGCCGCGCTTCCGGAAGGCACCCACTTCCACTACTTCGGTTTGCGAGGTGACAGCGACCGTCCCTCGAGCGTTTTACGAGCACCTCCTTCGTAGCACGTCGCAAAATGCGAAGCGACAGGAAGTCCGGAAGCTCGGCGAGCGGGTTTTCTCGAGCGAAAACTCGCACCTAGAGAACTACATTGCCGCGCTCTCGCTGCTGATCCGGTGTGATTAGGGCCGCGGAATGACGTGTCGGCGCGGAAAGCTGTCAGTCTACTTTACCCGTGCTTGCCCCTTTGCGGGCTGCCGAATCTAGGTCAGGTGTGTATCGAGTCAACAAATGGCGCCGGACCGTTGTGTGAGAGGTCATCCCTCGCCTTGCAGTGTTTGTTAAATGTTTGTTCATCGCTCGTACGTTGAAAAGGGTGATTGACGGGCTAGCGCCTGTTCGTCGGCAACTTTGTTCTTGTGTGGGTGCGTGGTCGGAAGGGCCAGACTGTGCCACAGTGGGTGAAGCGGCGTTGTCGCGTGTTAGGTAATTGTGTCGCGATTCAAATTAGTGCATTTCCTACCCACAGATAGTCATGAGCTAAACGAAAATAACAACCGACAATGTCTCCTTATTTTATAGGTTCTTGCGTGCGTCAAAATTGGTTGCCTGTCATATGGGATGTAATTTGCATAATTTCGAATTTCCTAAGCTGCCTTGCTTAATTGCATAATTTGGATCCTATGGGAATTATGAGGAAAGCAGTTAAAAAAGACTGAGCACGTTGCAACGGAAAACATATACATAGTGAGCTGTACAGTCCGCGAGTTAACAAGACAGCGTTTACTCGCGCACTCACATCTGTAGCCCGCCATCCCTGTTACCGACATTCTACAAAGGCTGTTGAATTAAGAATTTGAGCTGACTCCTCACAATGCAAGAATTTCGCAACCCTGGTTGAGTACACAATTGCTAAAAAGGCTCCCAATGATTATGCAATCACACTATCGTCCTCCAGGCACTCGATGGGCGTGGCTGCAGATCTTTGGGAGAGGCGTTCGTCCTGCAGTGAACACAACCGGGCTGAAGATAAAGATAAAGATAAAGTGATCTGTACTCAGTAGTTTGCAATGTGCGCGCTATGAGTTACACAGTCAATTACTGTTAAGCTGATGATGATGATTGCTAATGGTATACCCTTTGTAACGGGGTAATGACGGGTCATCTCACCAAGTAAACTAATATTTCTTAATCTTTTACACTCTTCGTTTAATTCTAGCGCTGCTCTTAGGGCAGGCTCAAAATACTTTTTTTCCTGCTACAGGTGGTAACTGTCCTAGGCAATATTCCCCTCTCTGCCTTTCGTTCACCAGCATTCTAATCTTCTTTTCGTAGCCTCGACAGCTTTGAAGTTAACTCCATCTCTGGTACCCTTAAATCCTAGGGATTCTGAAAGCAGAATATCTACCTCATGTATCCTTCAAGCGCAAGCTGGATCCTTCGGGCGCAAACTGAAGGTACCACTAAATGATGTTCTATAGATCAGGAGTATCGTGTAAGTAGACTTTTCGATGAAAGTGGGGCTTATTTAACTAACCTTTAGCATAAACCTGCTGTACCTCTTGAGCGGTAATTCCTTTTAACCGATGTGCATCAAACTATAAAACATCATTCCAACTAAAAGCAATATAAATATTCTTTATTAAGACGTTGGAAATAACAGACACACGTTAATGGATCAGTTACAAGCGGAGTTCCTCAACTGACTACGCTGCGTTTGATTATACCTTCAATTTAATTCCGTTTAATTGACGTCAACCTTGCCCTTGCGGTTTAGTGTCCGCCTGGGATTCGACCCGTCTCTACATCACTTGAACCCCTTAAACTACGCCTCAAATGAGAGCCCGAGCCTCGAGCAGATCAATTTTGTTGTATTAGCAAACCTGAAGGTAGTTCCGTGCTGTTTTAGAAAGCGTACTACACTTTCAGTGGGCGAAGTGGAAGCTTTATTCACGTAGACTTCGGTTCTAACACTAAGGCGACGTGAGCCGTGGCACCAGACTTCTACGTGTAAACGTAGAAGTCTTTAGGAGGATCCCCCTGCGTATATTTTGTGTTTACTTTTTGTACTTTTTAAGTACATATAAACTCACTAACAAACCAAAAGCAATGTATGAATCAACAGCTTCCGGCAAGTATTAATTTCGTCGTGATTCATAAGAACCGCATAATAGCCAGAGGGCTAAATAACCACGTGTCGATGTAGGCGCGCTCAATTGTAGTCCCAAGTTTTGCCTCCTGTACAACCACTACCTCTCTCAACCTCGAACTCTTTTGCTGGAGCTGCGAACAAAACTTCTGGCTTCACCTCCACAGCAGATATTAGCTCTTCACGTCACTTCACCTCGCCTCACATGGCGACGTTGTGGTAAATTTGAACTTGCGGTCGATCTCGTGGGGTTACAGCCAGCTTTAAATTGAGTAAATAAATTTCAGCCATTTTAGTTGATTCGTACCGTGTTACCCATCTTTTCACATAAACAAAACGGCTTCTTAAAAGAAAAAAAAACACTAGGTACAGAAACCACGTTGCTAATCGCTCCACGTCAGCCGACATAGAAACGGCTTCCCTCGACGCCATGGGGTTGCGTCTTAGCTTCTCGGGTAGAATTCTTCAAGACAAAAGGCTTGTTCGAGACAAGTGTCATCGATCCTAGATACCTGACACGCCCTGTCCTCTAGTGTAATTTGTTTTTGTTTTTTTCAACGCTGGCCTCTGAGTGGGTTTGTTCCACCAGGTTACGTTATGACCTTGGAGCTCTTGCGTCACCCGGCTTATTGGGGTCGGGCGGCGCGGCGTCCGGAGAACGCCTCGGGAACGACCTGTCAAGCGCAACAGCCGCGATGGATGCTTTCTTAGACGAAGCAACTCAAGAAGCGTGAACTCCGCGCCTGTGCCATTTCCTTGCGGCGTGTCTCGGAAGTGTTTGATTGCTGAAAGAAACTTTAACAGAGGGAGAACAACGCAAATAATGATGAAAGAAAATTCTTGCGTGACCTACATTCGGTTGGCATATTTCAGTCTGTCAGCCTACCCTCTTTGTGCAGATGACAGCAAGACTTTGCAAAACACACGTGTTTATTTAGGCCCAGAAACGTATCTTCACCTTTGACGTCATATGTGCTCGTTGCGCTATACTGATGGGCATGTGCGGCTATGTCCTATTGGGGTCGTGTTACCTTCTTCGGACTTTATGACACTTGTGCAAATATACACGGGTGTCCAGGAGAGGCGCACACTCTCACGGTGGGAGGCAAATTGCATCTTCAGTCATGACGCCTGGAAAGGAATGCACCAAACTTGAGGACCTCTAAAGTGAATTTGCCTAAACCTGTAACATAAGAGCAGCTCGTTTCTTGTAGAGTCAATCTGACATTCAAGCTTAGCGAAGGTGAATCCAGTGCCGCGCGCGTTTGCACAGTGAAAGCGTCTAACCTCTCGTTGTCCTTGGGCCTTCCGCTCTCTATAGGACTAACTCTAAGTGACGTGCTAGGCCCTTGGTCGAACTCTAAACGAGCATCTCGA
Source organism: Haemaphysalis longicornis (assembly GCF_048455015.1). NCBI lineage: Eukaryota > Metazoa > Arthropoda > Arachnida > Ixodida > Ixodidae > Haemaphysalis > Haemaphysalis longicornis. The sequence goes on from NW_027526361.1 coordinate 109,272,247, forward strand.
GCGGCAAAAGCTCTATTGTCTTAAGCACAGGACTTGACCAGAGAGAGAGAGAGAGAGAGAGAACTCTTTAATGTGGGCTGGAGAGGTCAGCTCTGCTAGCGGCAGTGCTTGCTACGCCAGATAGGGATGATTACAATGCATTCAAGTAAATGTGAGAGATCGGGAAAACAGCAATAGAGAGAAAAAAAAGTTAAATAGAAATTGATTTGATTGATGGATTGTAGGGTTTAACGCGCCGACGCAACTCAGGCGATGAGGCGCACCGTAGTGGAGGGCTCCGGATTAATTTTGACCACCTGGGGATCTTTAACGTGCGCCGAAATCTCGTACACACGGGCATTTTTGCTTTTCGCCTCCAGCAGTAAAATAGACATGACACGCAATGTAGTGCAAGGAAAAAAACTCGAAATAAAGTTAAGGAAAAGAAAAAAAAAATTGAGCGAATGGAGCCCAGGCACCGCAGAGCGCCTAACAAGAAAAAGGAGTCAAAGTGTACACGACGACGCAAACGCGTACAGACGTAGCCATGCCACAATGGAAGAATTCCAAAGTTTTGTCTAGTCCTGAATCTCGCAAAAAACGAAGAATTTTTGTCCCAGACTCTTTAAACAGGACTCTATGAATGAACGCATCATCTTCATCACAGTCATTATCATCACCTCTTCATCGATTTCATTTTTTTAGACATCTGGTGTAGCAAGCTAGGCGCCTTGGCCAGGCTAACCTCACGAGTATCATTAAAGACTATTCTCTCTCTCTCTCTCGTTTGTTCCAATGGTAGGGGTGCGAATGGCGGTACAAGGGGAAAGGGAAGACCGTGTGCTATCAGATAATGGTACACGGAGGCATTAGACACATCCAAGTTCACTGCCGCGTACGCGTCTATAGAACGGCGACTGCGTCGATTAGTCCGTGTTTTAGCTTGTAATGTAATCGTGCGCGTGTTGTCTGCGCTCTTTCGGCGCGAAATCCGCGCTATCGCTGGACAAATGTGGTTTTACCGCTTTCAACCACGGCATTTCTTTTTCTTGGCGAAGCTGATAGGGCGATTTTGGGCGCAATGTTTCGCGGCCATGTAGTTTGTGTGCGAAAACAATTCGGAGCAAACCATGCGTGTGATCGTAAATGCCATGAAAGCGGCTGCCTTTCGTGGTCACGATCCAGAACAAAGAAAATTAGCCGTGGAGTAGCACGAACGTATACTTGACTGCTGATATGAAGACAACAACACCAGGTTCTTCCGACTGAACTCCTCTTGACACTCCGCGCTGTTGTTCCTCCTGCAGTGGCCCTGACACTACAGATGTCGGTCGCGGTGTTGAATGCTGAAGTCACGATTACAATGGCCGAGCTCGGGTGAAATACCCGGGCTACCCGCCGCGGGGGCTCAGGGGCTAAGGCGTTGCGCTGCTGAGCACGAGGTCGCGGGTTTGATTCCCGGCCGGGGCGGCCGCTTTTCTGATGGAGGCGAAAAGCAAAAACGCCCGTGTGAACGAGATTTCGGCGCATGTTAAAGATCCCCAGGTGGTCAAAATTAATCCGGAGCCCTCCACTATACGGCGCGCCTCATCGCCTTCGTTGCGTCGGCGCGTTAAACCCTTCAATCAATCAATCAATCAATCAATCAATCAATCAATCAATCAATCAATCAATCAATCAATCAATCAATCAATCAATCAATCAATCAATCAATCAATCAATCGATCAATCAATCAATCAATCAATCAATCAATCAATCAATCAATCAATCAATCAATCAACTCGTCGAACAGGACCTCGTCAAACAGCTTTTCTCATCAACCCTCCTTCGCCGTCCCCGTTGATCCCCTTTTCAAGTGTCTTTCTTTACACAACAGTCTGACAGAGAAAGATTACTGTTGTACTTTGACGATAATAGCGAAAAAATTTCTTGCTGTCGAGGGAGTACAGTGGTGCCAATATAAGACTGCACATAAAAACGACTGCAAATAAAAACTTGCGTGACGGTGAGATGACGACGTCTTTCCATTCTATGCTGTGCTTCAGAGCTTCCTATTCTTCGGTGATGTCTCAATTGGCTTGTTATTATATATGCCTGGGCGGGCGAACCTATAGGAGCCATAGATGTAAATTCACGTTCCTATTACGCGCATTACATGAACCAGCCATGACAGCGTACGACACCATGCTTACGAGTACTACATTCTTAATCACTGATCGAAATGTGGCATAGAAATTTCGCCCATCCAATTGACGCACAACAATGCAATACTGAACTGGGAACAAACCTAGATGAGAAACTCAGAACAGATCCAAGGGTGACACTGGGGAGGTACTCGGGTAAGGTACTCGGCGTTAGTGACTTGAAGTCTTGTTAGACTAAACGCATCTGTATAGTACGATTTATTTCCGCGAGACTCCACTCACACCGAGGCATCCGTGGACCAACCAAGCCAAGTAGGGCTATTACAAGTCAGCATCACCACCAGCCTATCTACGCCCACTACATGGCAAAGGCCTCTCCCACGGATCTTCAATTATCCTGGTCCTGTGCTAACTGCGACAAATTTATAACCACACACTTTCCTTTGAAGTAGAATATATTTTAGGTGCGACCGGAGCTGGGCTACCGAAAGCGGCGTACTGTGACGTAGTGATTGGTTGCGATGGTGTGATAGCTCTGACAGAGGCGACAGCTGTGTGGTTTAAGCGGGAGGTACGACAGAGATCATCTTAGTCTTCGTTTTTTTTTTTAATTGTAAGTCAGCCGTGACATAGGAGAAGACGGGGGTCTGATGGCACCTAGGTATCCAAAAAGAGTGCGAACGCATCTTTTGGCGAATGTCGAGCTTTTTGGCTAAGGTGAAGCTTTCTATGAGCAGTTATACCCCTTTCAGACGTAATTTTTAAGCTAAATTTGGTGGTTTTACCTTGTTTTCACCAAACCAACCCAATGCGTACTTTTATTAATAGAACAGTGCTACTGCGGTTGCGTATCTACAATTCTCCTCAACGTTGCTCAAGTTTTCATTTGCGCTGAATATTGTCGACATCAATAGAACGCGACACCAGTGATACTAGTTGGGGAGGATTTTTGGGAATACACACTGTTTTGCAATACCCACTTTTTTGGTGTGTGTAACTAAACTAATATATTTGGTAATACACACTACTGGTAAGACCACGGCCGGTGCGGACGCGCTCGCTCGCTTTGCGCTCGCTCGAGCGAGCGCAAAGTGTCCAGACCGGCGAAAGGGAAAGCGTCCAGACCGGCCGTGGTAATTCATAATGTTACGGCAGAAGTGTTCTTGTAACCGGAACGCCCTCGGCATGCTGAAATAGGCTTCAAAAAACAGTGCTGAAAGGTCTTTGGAGCTCGATAAGATATCCCCCGTATATATGCCCTTCCCGCTTCCTTCCACCACAACGAAGCAGCCCATGGTACGGCACGCGAGTTCCATTACCGGGCGCTCCCGACGAGGTCGGACGACTTGGCCACCACGACGACACGTTACATCCTTTACAAGCCACCCACTGATACCGTATCCCACTACTGACGCAACACCAACAATACTCTCCTCTACCCCCTAGCAAGGAATCGCAAAAACTCCCTTCGTCAGCGGAATAATGGACTGCAAAAATACTCCGCCAAGTGCCTGAAAAAAAAAAACACTATTGCTTAGGGGAGTTGACAAATACTCCCTCTAAGCAGAGTAAATAAAACTTCGTATAGGGAGTGCACTAACGGACAACCCATTTACTCCTTACCCGGAGTATTTGCGGTTAGAATGATGACACCGTCTCCGCACAAACACGTACTATCACTGCCATACCATCCCCCATCTCCCCCCCCATTTCACTTACAAGTGCCGGGACTGCAATACCCCACCCACTAACCCTGTCATCGTCTCTCCCTGCCCGCACCAATCCGGCCGCATTTCACGAAATATTTTAATACTAAAGTGTACAACGAAGCAAGCGGCATGTAAAGGGTGCACCCCTGAAAGCAGGGTCGTCATGCGGGGAAGCAACGTCTAGTAATAAAGAGTACGTTTACTTGGCCGGTTCTTCGTTTTCGGGTTTTATATTTTAACGCGCAAGGGATTTATGCAGCGACACCCCAAGATTTCACTGACGTCGTATCCGTCACGGAAATGACGCCAGTACACATTTGCCGAAGCGACCCGCCGGCAGGACGTCGCTCGCCAAGCACACCCACAAGGCAGCCGCCGACCCGCAAATCATGCTCAGCTGCAGATTTCGCTGTACATTTCACTTTCATGTTTAACTAATTCCTATAACAGAGGAATCAACTACAGTTTTTTTTATTTAGTGACGCTGCCCTTTGCCGAGTTGTGGTAATGCGCGCTGACTAGCTCGGATCTGCAGGACATATACATAGCCTGATCCAGCGGGGCACCCAGCAGCGAAAGCACGCGGCTACCCGGACTCAGGAGGCCGCCCAGGTGCTCGTAACCTAGAGCGCATTCAAAGCTTATTACTGCGAACCAGTATATGTCTAACCCTCTAGTTTTCATTCCGGTGATGCGCTTTACTCAGCGCCGCTCCGGCGTTCCTTTTCGCCACGGCCGACCCCTCTTTCACAACTGTTATTTGGCGTTGTTTTTTATAACGATTTTTTTTTTGCCACAGGGCAGAGATGAGGGAGTATGAGGCGATGATGAGGGAAGTTGATCAAATGAACAGGAACGTGTTTGCTTCGCGGATTTTCCGGTGTCTTTCACGTTTAAGCACCCGCAAGTAAGAGGTTTCCGGTTTACGTGTGCACGCGCGGAGAGTTGACGGATGAAGGGAGGGTGGGGGGCGTGCACGCAAAGCTGTAGGTTTTGTGCCCTCACTGATGACATCTCCGTTGTGCTGGCGCGAGGCCTACTCGTGGGCGTCAAACAGCCGAATACGACCTGTCTGGTGTCTTCACTGGTCGAGCGAATTAGGTTGTGTGTTACACAGACAGTTATAAGATGCCTACGACGAGGGAGGGAAACAGACGGTCCCATGTTTGTTCGCTAGAATAAAGCTCGAGTCTTTACAAGTTTTATTCAGTTAAACGGCTAGGAAGTATGCTCAGTCGCAAATTACAAACAAGTGCGGTTTGCTTCGCGCACTCAGTTGACTGCACCCAGCTTATCAAGTCATCCATCTTCACAGAATAGAAAGACACTAATTTTTCCTCCTCCTTAAACTTTCCATCTGCCCTGCCTTTATAACAAGAGCTTGATGCGCAAGTAGCAGTGTTAGTACACCGATCGTAGCCCCACCCCATATTTTGCACCGCAATACTCCACAAGGAGACTCTACTCCTCAGTCTGGGTTTAGATTACACCGAAATTTCCTCTACTTCTTCGAGCATTGAAAGCAACTCGATTCACAAGACCCCACTCCGATACCCATCTAGCCTTGGATACGCGTCACACGCACTTTCCTCCGCTGGGGCACCGCTAATACAATTCGCCAGACTTGGGACATAAAACCCCCAAGTCGACTTCCGAGCGATGCGAAAAATTAAGCAACGAACCCAGCCGCAAGCAGCGGTGAGGGGGGGGCTAAGGCTGGCTTATCTTGCGAACCGTGGTAGGCTCACTGCTTTGCAAGCAGCTGACCTACGCTTTTGAAAGCGAGACGTTATTGGAGAAATGGTTCGGGCGACCGTAGGCGGTCAACGCGATAGCGGTCCTACTTTGCGGGGTGTAGGTGATTCCCTTGACCTCTCCGAAGGCGCGGCTCTCTCGTGCTTCGCGTGCGCCCTTCTCCAAACAATTTGTCGTGTGCAGTCAGTCAAGCTACGGCTCCCTCTCCACCCCTCCCACCTTGTTCGCTTGCTTACATAACCGAGCGCTTCGATTTCACAAATCAACGCGACGTGGCTCCTCGACAACATTCCGTTAGAAGAACGGAATTGCGCCACGCGGAGCGGGTTATTACGTAGAGCCGGCGTCCGTGAACCAGAATAACGGCATCGCGGTGGCCGCCCAATGTATACGGTAGTGCGCGCGGAGCACGAACCGTTGATGCAAGACAGCCGGTATCGCATGCAGCGACGCGATGCTCACGCGAGCACGAGTTGTCCCTTGAAATGAGGGGAACCACGCGACGTTTTTGCGACATGAAAAGCTTGCGTGTGTTAAGCAGCTCCTGACAATTTATTCTGGGTAACGGTTATGAGGTTCTAAGTGGAGCGAAACGAAGGAAATTTCTACTTAATTTAAAAGAAAGGGAGCGTTTTGAGGGGGATCGCCTAACTGTAGGGAAAATTCTTTGGGCACTTTGCCTACGGGATTCGTAGGAGAGAACATCGTGGTTTCCACTAGCGATACTGCTACATCGTGTTTTCGTGTGTTTTACAGCGAAAACTGTTAGCCTCTGGTTGGTCGGAAAATTTCGTGTTGTAAACAAAAAACCCGCGCAGGACCCAGCAATTCTCTCCCAAGAGCTATGAAACCGCATGATGGATGATAAGGCGCCTGTGTACAGTGGAACGCCCCCCCTCCCCCCCCAATGCAGTCTGGGGTAAAGATTAGGTTTGCAGTTGCTCTGGAAAGGGGAGGGGGTTGACGTCATTCGAGGGCTAGCCACATGCGTCAGGCTATAGGCAGGGCCCAGCAGCTCTTGCCCAAGACGCCGAGAGCATGCATCAGGACCCAGCATTTGCCGCCAGAGAAGCCGAGTGCAGGCGACAAGCCGCCGAGACGACGAGGAACATTTCATTACAACAGCTTCGCTGGACATCTACTTTCACAGGGCATGATGGCGGCCACTTTTCCTGGCTCTGGTTTCTGTAGCTTTTGGGGCGAATTACTTCGACAACCAGGCGGCCGACACTTCGAGCTACAGTCTCCTCTAAATGAGATCTCCCCCACCACTCTTGCGTGCACCTGTTGTACTCACGTACTATCACGTGCACCTGTCGCGCGATACGCCGTTCGAATACGGAGCGGCGCACAAGCGAAAAGCAAAGTAGCGCTGCTGCAGTGCGCAATTGCGATAACTGGGGGAAGAGCCAGCTCGAGGCATTGTAGACTTCTTTTACCGCGGGTGTTTCCCGTATCATGACGGGTTATCTGCACAAGCCAGCCATGATGAAGCCTCAGCCCGTGCCTTGGTCACAAAAGAGCCGCGTTGCACCAATTAGTGCGAGCCCCGTTTCCAAGGGGCTTTTCACGTGCATCCTTCCCAGGGCGTATCCAGGACGCGCCTAGCAAGCCGGCGCGGACAATGCTACCGTGATAGCGTTTTTCTTCCGCGTAGTTTTGCATTGTTTTAGCATAACAATGCGAACTGAGGTGACTGCAATCGCGGTGAAAGCGAGAAGGGAACTCAGCATGAGTGGCTCCATATCGTGCTAGGGTGGCAGATCGTATCACGCGCGAGTTATGATTCGGGGATGACCTACTGACACGCAAACACTAAAGCACGTCGAGGCTCGTGACAAGTAAGGAAGGCTCACTTTTTCTGAGTGCCTGTAGTCATTTCTCTGAATGGTGGGGGCTCTTATGGACATTCTGAAGCATTCTCTGGCATTGGCGACGTGGATTAACCAAATAAATATCATTTCGTGTCTTATACGGGGAGCTTTTTCTCAAGGACAAGATGTCTTGGTTTAGTTTCTCTTTTTTTTTTCAAAGACGATAATCTTTCTCGGGCTAAGTAAAGGGTAAAATTTTGGTCTGTCTCTATTTCTGTCTGTCTGTCTGTCTGTCTGTCTGTCTGTCTGTCTCTGTATGTATGTGTAATAAAATAAACAAATAAAATAAAATTCGCCGGTTACTTTTGGGTCACTGGTCAGAGAGAGAGAGAGAGAGAGAGAGAGAGAGAGAGAGAGAGAGAGAGAGAGAGAGAGAGAGAGAGAGAGAGAGAGAGAGATACGTTTATTCGAGCTTTCTAAAGTGGGAGTGGTTCCCTAGTCCGGGAATCCACGAGATGAGCACAGAGCCTTCGGTCTGGATGCCAGGAGCTGCTGTACGTCCAGATGGTCGCTGGTCACCAGGTTCTCCCATAGCTCAGGGGTGGGAAGAGGGGATCGGAGAGCTGGAAGTTTGGGATTGCACCCACACTGCTCAGTTTCGAGTCACAAAATGGTGTCGTACCCGCAGATAACCGGTGAACGCTGTACAGAAGTCCGGTCCGATGAGTAGTTCAGAAGAAGTCCGCTGTACAGTAGTACCGGCGTCCGAGTGTGGGACACCGGTGAACGCTGTACAGAAGTCCGAACAACGACCGCCCAGCCTGTGCAGCTGTACCTCACCGAGTTCACTCGTGTCCAGTGTGGAAACAAGTTGACACTAAATCTGAACTCTTTCAGCTCAGATTTCGGAATCGAGACTATCCACAGATGGCTTGCCATAACGAAATGAACAGCTGAATTAAGAAATAATTGTAGAAGTAGCCAAAACGCATCGTGTTGCAACGACACTTGCAGCGAAGCAAGGTTATACACCGGCATTTTTTTTTTTTTGTAGCAGAGTGTGATTTAAGGCCAGCTCGAATAAAAAAAATGTCCCTCCATGTACACGTATACGGTAGAACAACGGCCATTGCTTTTTCTTTAGTATCGAGACCATTACGCTACGTTCATAAGTGGACATTGGTTCGGTATTCAGTGGAACGCGCAGCAAAATCATGTCAATGTGGATGGAGAGCGAAACGTTGCTCTCGCCCCAACTCATCATTCAGGGGCATGAGAATGCAAGTCGTCCCATCCGGGATTCCAACGTTGGTATGTGACAACGTCTACTATTCGCGCCTGGGCCGTGCGCTTGAGAAAGATTCGCAGGGCATGAACGCGGGGGACACCTGTAAACTCTGGATTAATTGCTCTACGATTTGTAAACGCGCATGGAGGATGGCATCGTGTATTCATAGCGAATACAGGATATAAACCAAATGAGTGCCCAATTTAGATTTATTAAAAAGAAGACACGAACGAAGGTCCACCCACGAACACATGCGTCTACTTTAATACCATGCTTTGCGAATAGCCGATACAAAGAAAAAAATATTCGCCCCTATAGGGGGTTTCAATAGCATCTCTATCTAGAGAACTGTGCCTGCTTTTTGGGGCCTGTGCATTTCGGCATAGAGAGAGAGAGAGAGAGAGAGAGAGAGAGAGAGAGAGAGAGAGAGAGAGAGAGAGAGAGAGAGAGAGAGAGAGAGAGAGAGAGAGAGAGAGAGAGAGAGAGAGAGAGAGAGAGAGAGAGAGAGAGAGAGAGGGGGGGGGGGGGGTCAGCTCTGCTAGCGGCAGTGCTTGCTGTGCCAGATGGCCGACTGCCGTCTCTAACGCGATTTCAAACAAATGTTTATAACTATCATCTAGTGAGGGTTTCGTCATAGTCGCGTCTAAACAAAACAGACACGGGTTTCGGTGAAGTACCAACTCCGCGCATTTACCTCCTCTTAGAAAAAAAAACGGTTGCCAGTAAAAAGCCCTATACCTTGGACTCGAGACGCGAAAATCTACAGTACACATTCGCAACTACAACTGACTGCTCAGTTCCTCCACTGATCTGATATATAGCGTGTTCGAAGTCTCGGTTCCTACTGCGTGACAGACTCCACGGGCGCACACTCCAAGGGGGTTGTCTTGCGGCCTTGACCAGGACAGGGGCCCGCATTCGTAGTCGCGCCATCCTCTCGATACGTTTCCCCTTCCCCTCACCCTGCCTCTTCACTTCCTGCCGGTTCTGAGCAGAGCAAACGAGCCGATTGCGTGGCCATCGGCACTCGCAGTGGGGCGCGATCCTTCCAGAAGATACGACGAGCGAATGAAGCGTGTGTTACATCACAAAGGGGCATAGACCATTGCGGCAACACGCCGGTCTGTAGAACAAGCCGGAGTGAAAACTTTCCTATCTCTCGTTCCGTGCACTTTGCTGCGGTCATTTGCGGCGTTCAGAAAGAGAAAGATAGAGAATATGCAGAAATTTGTTCGAATAAAGGAGGGAGGCGGTGGCAGTTTTATTAAGGATCACTTAAGCGCGGTTCTATAGGCCCACTGGGTCTCACCGGGCGAGCAACGCATCATAACTGCAGGGGCTCCTATTTGTGTGGCCGAAAGGGTCACATAAAATCTATAGTTTAAAAAATCATAACTGTCTCGTTCGTGTGGGGCTTGTGACAGTCGGAGTGAATTGTGGAGTCAAAAGTACAGTTTGCTGGATTTTACAGGGCCAGTACGGTATGGCCGGCGGGTCGTGAAATCATGGCAACTGTCACCAGCTATTGTCGCCATAACATATGTGAGAGAGTCCGTGTGTCTTTGCACGTGTCCGGGCGAGTACCGCTTTGCACAACCCCCAAAAAGGGGACCACAGGGGTCACAAATGTTGCAGCTTTTCTTGGTTCCGGTATGCAGGCTATGTGAGCCGGCATTCCGATGCGACTGGGACTGTCTTATTTAGAAAGTACATCCCGCTACCACGCCTCATTCTCATATATAAAGATAGCGTCGCACTATCGTACGAACTTCCACAGTTTGGGATGTTCCGGCAACCACAAATTTGAACTGAGAACCCGTACTCAACCACAGTTAATCCAAATAAAATAATTTCTTTTTTTTAACGAAGCAACGCCGAATCTGGGGATCAATAAAAATACCTTGCTCGTCAAATGGACATCAGAAGTATCTGTGAGGTTGAGCGGGTGGGTGCGTTTGTAGTGCTCCATGGTAAAATCATTCTTCGCGCATGAACCACAGGGAAGTTGGTGTTCGTCAAAAATTTGATTACAAACCATGGCCCTCATCTTTGTTTGGAAGGTGTTAGCTTCGGTATGCTTTCAAGGCCAGCCGCTCTGGTGTAAAAGGTATCAGTGCATTGGAGGTAGCCTAATGAAAGCCGGTACGAATATCCACATTTTAACCGATCCGTAATTCCGCGTACTTTCTAATGGCTTTTTGTTGATGCCTAGCAGGACAATGAAGTAACCTCGTATTAATGGCGAGGGGATAGGGATCCCAGGAGGTTGTAAGGGCGCAGGATAAAATTGCAGCTCATCCTTCTGCCCACCTAGTAGACTTCCTAGTTAGTACCCTTGTTGCTCTTGTCGACCCCGCTCGCATCTCATGCTCGCTCACTTTTATTCTCTTTTGTACTGTTACACTCCAGGTCGTCCAACCGTTCGGCCCATTCCCGGTACAACTACTCGTCCACTCGTCACAACCCCAGTCACACGTCTCGGTAAGGACATCCCTTCGTGAAATCTCGTTAAAGTTATCCTCTTCGCCCTCTTGTCAAACCCCTCGTAGCACTTACCAAGCTCCTCGTCGCGCAGCCGTCTCCGCTTGCCGAACCATGAGCGTACATAGATTGTATTTGGAAGTGTTCTCGGATTGCCAGCAACTGCAAGAGCCGAATGAGTTATATTTTAGGTCTTGAAAGCAATTGTTTCAAATACCCGTACTCACAGTCGGCGCAAGAGAGAGAGAGAGAAAACATCTTTATTTGTCCTGCAAACGCGACGCGGCCTCACGTCGTGTCAGCCGGCCACTCGGCTTCCGTCACCTACTCATGCCTTACTCCCGAGTGGGGGTGACACTTTCGGGTGTTGAAGCTCGAGGGCGTCCGACACTTGCTGGACGGCCATCTGTTGTATCACGTAGTCTTTGCACGCCGCCGCACTGTCAAGGTACGGCGGGAACGTCTCTGTCGGCGCAAAAAAATTTCGTATTGAGGGTATTATGAATACAAACAAATTATGGTTCCATTACTGACAGGTATTCGGAGAACGCACGCTCCCCTCAGCAAGAAGTGACTTCACTTATCTTTGTAGGTATGTAATCAATTCAAAACACCTATGACATGAAGGCCAAACGTATTTCTTCGACGAGTAGTTCAGAACGTAGCACTTGTGTCATGATATGTACAACGAGGTATGGGCAAGACGTTGGGTAGAGCTATTTATCAAAAGTTAGCAAGCAAGAACTCCAAGAAGGGTGCAGCGGAAGTATTTGATCATTTCATCGTTTCAAAATGGATATATACCTTTTATAATGTTTGAAGAAAGAAAGAAAGCAAGACAGAACGAAAGAAAGAAAAAGGAAAGAAATAAAAAAGGAAGACAGAGAGAAACAAACAGAAAGGAGGAAACAAACAAAGGAAAGAAAGAAAGAAAGAAAGAAAGAAAGGAAGAAGGAAAGAAAGGAAAGAAAGAAGGAACGAAAGAAAGAAAGAAAGAGAGAAAGAAAGAAATAAACAAAAAGAAAATATTTTCCTCGAAGGGGACCCGAACCCATGATGCTCACTCATGCACTGCTCCGTGATTCTATTTTAAATTAATGTAAAGAACTGCGTTTACAATTACTATGTCAAATCGGTCGCCCCTCCGAGGCAAGTTTTGTTTGAGAAATGCATCTTTTTTTATGCTCCACATTATTCTCCTCGGGAAAAATGCGTGTTGATTTTCGTTCCTTAAAGTTTTTTTTTCGGGAGAAGAAAAAGGAGTACTATATTTAAGGCGGTTTTCCTTCCCAAAACTAGTTGAACAATATTTTAAGCCGGAACCTTTTACAAACTGCGAATCGTAAACTATGCATAACGACGATTTAAAATTTCTGAAATTGCCCCTGGCAGCAAGAAAACATGTGTGTTAAAGGAAGAACTAAAGATGGCCGGATAGGAGAATGTGAGCACTGGGAAAATAGGAATAAGAATTGCTGCACGGCAATGCATGGGGTCCCGCAAAATGCGTACTATGTCGTCACGTACTCTGCTTGATGAGGTGGAGCATATATAGCTAGGTCTTTGGAAAGGTAGTTCCGATCCGCGTACAAGACATGGACTTCAAGAAGCAAATAATTTGTTTCAGCCCCGAAACCAGTATAAATACTTGGTTTTGTTGCTTCGTCTTAACCTGAAAAATTTTCAGCGCTACGTGAATGTCAGGTGTCGCTTTATTTGTTAGGATCTCGCTGAGAAGTGGATGAAACTGAAGAAGAAAACTCGTTTCCTACCGGCTTTTCCTTTCGCTCAACAACGACAAAGAGCAAGAATGATTGCGTTCTTCAGACGCGATGTAGTACGCGGTACTCTGGGCTATTGGGTTACGGTGACATTCGGTTAACTGAGGCTTACAAAGAACAAAACAAAGAGGAGCGATTCGTAACCTCCGTAAAAAACGGCGACAGAGGCCAAAGATAACCCTTCGTTGCTATTTATAATGCATCGCCGTCCCGCACTAGCACTTCGTTCCTTCACCTTCTCCCGTCTCTAGTCTCGGGTGTCGAACGAGAGAAAAGCTGTTTTAAGCGCGGATTCGCAAGGAGCAGCGAAAGCGAAGAACTCATTGAGGCGAGCGCCGACGCGGCCGCTGCTTCGCGCTCGCGAAAGAGAAAAAATAAAACGCGCATGTAAGTGGCAGAGTAGTGCTATCTGAATCGCAAATCAGCCCCGTTACATCGGCATCATCGCTTTCGCGCTGTCTCTCTCTCTCTTTTTTCTTACTCTCTCCTGCATTGCGTTTCCCATTTGTCGCCGAACCTACCGGAAGGGGGTCGAGGCCCGCTTCTTACCGCCGTCACCTTCCTGCCAACCCCTTTCCTTAGTTGCTCGATGAAAGTGCAGCAGGCAGTTGTGCAAAACGCGTCGCTCTCGCCTCTCCTCCTGGGCGCAGAGCGGACACCGGGAGACGCAATGCGGACATGGGTGCTGTGCCTGCTGCTCGGGCTAGTCTGCCTGATCGCCATCTCCATCGCCACCCTGGTGCTTCAGCTCCCACCCGAGCTCCTGGCCACCTCCGGCTCCGACAAGGACTCGGACCATGGCCGACCTCAGCCGAGACCCGAGAAACGCAAGGGAGACCTGACGCTCCTGGTGCCCGGGAACGATGTTTCAGGGGGAGCCGACGACGACGCTTCCAACGTCGAAGGCGAGGCTGCTGCAGGCAGGCCGCCGCCCCAACCGCTGCTCGTGCCTCCGAGCTCGTTACCCGATTCGTACCTGGTCCCTTCCAGCGGCAGAGCTCCTGACGCTCCGTCCCGGGGAGGTGGCAACAACGACCTGGAAACAAACATTGGAGGAGTGCTCAGTGTGACGGATATTAGCATCTCCGTGGACGGGGAAACATCACCACCGGTGCAATCGACTCCGCAGCCTCGGATTCCGGAAATCACAGAAGATGGTCGGCCGCTGGTCCAAACGTCTACCGGGAGTGTGGCGGGCTTCAAGACGGAAGTGTTGGGGCGGAAATTAGACGTGTTTCTCGGAATTCCTTTCGCCACGCCGCCGGTCGGGCAGCTCAGGTTCAAGAGACCGCTGCCCGTCCGCTCCTGGGAAGGCGTTCTGGAAGCCAGGCAAATGGGGCCGCCCTGCTTCCACATCTCTTACACGTCCGACTGGGACTGGGCTGCCAGCAAGAAGCCCGAGAGTGAAGATTGCCTTCATCTAAATATTTGGGCTCCGGAGATTTCTGGCGGGAACGGTACGAAAGGCACCAACGTTTTGAAGCCCATCATCGTCTTCATTTACGGCGGAGGCTTCAACATTGGATCCACAGACTGGGAGTTCTACGATGGCAGTGTTCTCGCTTCTTACGGCGACGTCATCGTGGCATCGTTCAACTATCGGCTCGGTGCGCTAGGATTCCTCAACGCCGACAGTGAGGATATCCCAGGCAACATGGGCCTGTACGACCAGCATCTCGCCATCCAGTGGCTGTACGAGAATGCGCGCTCGTTCGGCGCCGACCCCGGACAGCTGGTTCTGATGGGCGAGAGTGCTGGCGCCGTGTCCGCAGGCCTTCACCTCATATCGCCCATGAGCCGCTCAATGGTGAAGCGTGTGATTCTGCAGAGTGGCAGCCCGTTGTGGGACACGCCCGACAACACGGCGGACGGCATCAAGAAGGCCACGGAGTTTGCCGAGATCTTCAAGTGCTCCAACGCCACGCACAACTTCCTGGATAATGACGCCGGAGACGACGTGGTCCGCTGCCTCCGCGACATCGACGCTGACACGCTGTTCCGCACGGCGGAGAAGGCGCTTGGCAAGCGGGTGCTCACCTATCACCCTCGGCACGGTGACGACTTCATGCCCATCAACGCGCACGAGGCACTGAGGAAGGGACTCTTCAAGGACTCGGACGTGCTCCTGGGAGTGAACAAGGACGAAGGGAGCATCTTCGTTGCCAACACTCTTCCTTACATCTTCCTCAACGGGCTCGCACCGAACATCACCAAGGACGAGGCGGCGTTCTACCTCATCTTCTTCTTCCAGTACATCATCAGGACGGGTACTCGGGACATCCGGGACCACTACTTCAAGAACATCAAGGACAGGGACTACCCGGGCGTGCGGAACGCCTTCATCGAGGCCATCGGGGACTACCTGCAGATCTGCCCGACTGTCTACTACGGCGAGGTGTACTCGGAGTTCAACAACAGCGTCTACTTCTACCACTTCACGCACAGGCCGAGCAACAGCTACTGGCCGGAGTGGTTGGGAACGGCGCATTTCGACGAGGTGGAGTTCGTGTTCGGTGTTCCCTTAAGGTTCCCCGAGCAGTTCACAGAAGAAGAGGTCGTGTTCTCGCGCCACATAATGGATATCTGGCTGACCTTCGCCAAGGAAGGGTGAGTGCGCCGACATGTCTTTTCACGTTCTTAATTCAAGACGCTCTTATTTTGGGGTTTCGGGGCTGTTGTGTGGTCTTGCGTTTGTTGTTACTTGACAGCGCAGTTATCTAACTACAACGATACTTATGCCCGTGCTACACGGTAACTTTCAAATGACAATCGGTCTCTCGCCCACAACTTCGCCCTATGTATTTACCATGGGGCACTCGATAGACAATTGGTTCAACGGCCTTCAGAAGGCCTTTGAAAGAGCCGTGTAGCGCAGGCATTAGCGACCTTCCCGCTACGTGGCCGTGACACTGTTCAGCTGGCTTCGGCCTTCTCAAAGTTTTATTCTTTTAGTTTTTGATTTTGATGTCGTTTCGTTTATGTGCATAACTTAAGTTCATCACAAGCACAGCGATTAGGTAAGGAAAGTTTTTTCTTTCTGTTCACGCCCTCCACTTATTATTCTGCGATACACGGCCCGCTTGACACTACACCCGTAATTCCAAATTCTTATATGCGGATATTACGTTACCAATTACCTGGCAGTATGGCCAAAGGATTTGCGAATATTGGTTTAAGTGGTATACCTTAAAAAAGGCAGGAAATCCATAGATTCATGTAAGTAATTAAGCGTTTCATTATCGAAAATAAATATGCCAATTTGTAATCACCACACGCACGGAGCCACCTTCGCGCCTCCGATAAATTCATTAAGAATGAGATTACAGAAAGTGACCTTCTTGTTCCAACAAAATTGGCCTTGTTCGCAACACGCAGCCGGCATTTCCTGTTCGGCCACCGCGATTGGCTTACCGAGCAAGCGTACATTTTCGCAGCCAATTCTTACTTGCACTCCAAAACAAAGCAGGCCGTCCCTTTCCCCGGCGTAATCGCTACGTGCCTATGTATCTTTGGATCGCCGGCATTCTCGGCCAAGCAGTCGATAAGACGCGCGAAACGCGCAAACGGGGCCAGGGAACGTTTAGTGCAGAACGCTGCACAGCGCCTGTAACAGGGAAGGACCGACGCAGGGTTGCTGCGTGGAAAAACGGCGTTAAATGAACTTACTACGAAGAAGTGCGACTTGGAATACGATATTTAAACCGTTCTGTTCCACGCTCTGGTCACCCACATTTGGCAGCAAGTAGCCCAGATGACTATCATCCTTTTTAAACGAAGAAGGTTGAACTTGTAATGATGCTTTAAGGCCATCAGGCGCCCTACGGCTGACGTTTTATGCGCGTATGTGTTTGTAAGATAATGCCACACTCGAAACAAAAGTACCAACGAAGAACCCGGCACTTGCACTGTTTGTTGGTGTTTGTTATTTCAACAGCAGAGCTGGTTAAGCCGACCGATACCCTTCCGTCGCACCAAAAAACCTAGCAGAGCGATGTCGTAACCTTGCGTTGCTTAGGAACACCTGGCGCGGCTGTGCACAGCTTCGCGACCGCTTCGCAAACCTAGGCATGAGTCCGCCGAGCCTTACCGGAGCCCGTCAAGCCGTAACGTCACTGCGCAACAAGCTCTGCTGTTTCTCCAGCCTTGAAACCACTAGGGGAGCCTGCGCCAATTTTTCTGTCTCTGTTGTACCTTCCTAACCTGACAGACTTCGGTTAAACGTTTACATGAATGCATTTGTGGCTCGGACTATAGCTTCGTGTCCTTCCATTCGTTCCACATATCGCAAGGTGGCTAGGACGGAGCACGGAAAGGCGAAAGTACGAAAAGTATGTCCTACCTGCCCCGTACCTCCGCCTGTTTTTATGCGATATACCTCTCCTGCATGTCAGCACTTCCATCTTTTCATCTTGACAGTAGATTCCTTTTTCAAACTTATAAAATGTTGCATCTTGCATAAAAAATGAAGGAAGCTCACACTAACGGGTAAGACTTGAAGGTAGCGAAGCTGTACCCAACCTTTACGGCCATCACGACTGTTAAAGTCCATGATTGCTGACGATGTGCTTCACCTTCACTGCCGCAACGACCTTCACTCCACCATTGTTGGTCTAGATGTGAGCTACTTTGATTTTGGGGGGGGAAGCGATAATCATTGCAATTAACCTTGAAGAGGCGCAAACTATGACGTGTCTTTCTCCTTCCGCCCAAGTGTTGCCCTGATTACGGTGAACGCTGGAGTTTTTGTTCTTTTTGTTTTTCGTTTTTTGAAAATTTTGGCCAATCTCCTTAAGTGGGTATGCTTGACTTGACAAACGTGCGCTTGGGGGCGCTGGGCGGTCGCTGCGAGGCAAGCACACATGAGCGTTGGGCAATTTCTTCGTATTTTTAACTGCGGACACAAAACATTACGGCTCGCTAAAGAGCTTCGCTTTTAATAATATACCGGATAACGAGAAGTACTCTGTTTAGCGAGCAACAGTATTCCACCGATCAAAAAATATTTTTGGCTATGCAGTCCGGATATTAGGGTGCAAATTTTTGACCACGCTCAAGAGATCGTAAGGTGTCGCTTATAGTGCTTTTGACCAAGGTTAGTTGATTAGTCCGTCGGCTAAGATGAGTAATTCAGTCTCGCCATTGTCTACATGAGGCGAGGCGTTACAAACACCTGGTACGCACACGCGTGGTGAATTAATTTTCTTTACCTCGCCATTTAAGTGCGAGTCAAGTACTTAGCCAAATGCGTATGCAATCCTATACGTCGCTTCTCTTCATTCTGAATTTTTTACAGCCATACTTAACTATGAACACTTAAATTGGGCTACTGTTCGCCGTTTTTAGTCTGCGTTGAGCTATGTAGGGCTACACTGCGCGAATTTTCGTGTCGTTGGTTAATATTTTCCTTTTCTGTCTTCGTTTTTCATTTTCAACCAACAGTCTAGCTTATATTGTTATACCGAATAAATGCCTGATCTTCGCCAATTACCTACTTTGTCTGAATACAACACGTTACACGGTTGACGCTATTTTGGATTTCGTTGGTATTTCTTTTTTTTTTTTTTAACAACGGAGCTGTTTAAGCCTATGTTCAGACTACCGACGCAAAAGCCATATCGTGGTCTATGGACGGAAAAAAAAGTGTGTCACGCAGTTCGGTAGGCTGAGACGTGAAATGACGTTATTCTTTAAAGTTATTACGACAGTTGCGGCAACAGTCTGAACCTGGCCTAAGCCTTTAGTTCCGTCGTCGAGCGTTGCCCGAAAACTCGGCCCAGCCGAGCGCGCGTCAGTGTGCGCTTCTCAAGGAGCGCCTGGCATCGTCCAACTCGACCTTCGCGAGCACTTTGCCCAGCGTTCGTGGCGTGATCTCTCGCGTGCTGTTCTCGCCAATTCACGTGCGTTCGCGCCTGAAGTGGAGAGCAGGGACGCCGAGTTCGCGAAGCCGGTTGCCACCGGTTCTAGCGCGTGCTAACGTGCTCCACGTTGGGAGAGACGTGAAAGACTGCGGACAAAATGACCCGGGCCTGGCAGTCATGGAGACCTTCCGGCGGAAAGTTCGGAAATCCATGTCAGGTGCAACAGCCGGGTCTCCGACGAAAGGAGAGGCGCTGCCAGCTCTTCTGTTTCTCCAGCCTTGCTAGTGCCAGCTGCACCAATTTTATTTTGTCTTTTATTTCTGTCCTGGTGGCCTGAGGGTAGTGGATTGGATAGGCTTGTTTTTTCTTTTCATTTTTATATTTCATTTGAGGGTTTTATTTCTGTTTTTGAGATATCAGTTGAATAGTAATTACACTTTCACGATTGTAACTGTTAAGTGTGTTAACCTTTCCTAATTGGCATTTTTGGGGAGATACAATGCGCGCAAGGATGGTGCCTGTAACTATTTTGTAAAAATTTTCTGCTTACTTTTCTAGTTTTCTTCTGTCGCAGTCGCGTGAGGGCGGCGGATTACATAGACTATGGGATCACTTTACGTTTATGTATTTCGTCTTAATCTTAGCTTTTATTTTTGCTTTCAAATTTTCTTAGACGAACAGTCCGCATTTAAACTGTCATGCATATTAAGTGTTAACTTCTGAAATTGGGCGTTTTTTGTGCTGATAAAGGCCATTACACCGTTGGCGCCGCGAGGTACGGGGTGCTTACGCAACAAAACTATTAATTCTGGTGCACAAGTTTGTTATGAACCTCGGGAACGCGTCCCATTACGCGGGTCTTGAGGAAAGATATTTTGTAGAATTAAGTACGTGCCTTTCTCCAACTAAAAATGCCTCACGTACGTCACAATGTCTCCCCGCCACTACTTTCTCTCCTGCGATAGACATCTACTAGAGTAAAAAATAAATAGCACACAAAGCGCAGCAAACAAATTTGCTAGCGTAGAAATAAACAGCACACTGTCGGTGTCTTTCGTTGCAACGCAAGTTTCTCGACCTTCCATCTGCCCCAATAGCGCACACGTTCTTGAGCAAGGCCCTTTTATGGCGCTCATGACTCAAGGTACCGTCTGCAATTCTTTCTGAAGGAAAATTCACCGTTAAATTTGTTTAAAATTTTAAATTCCTGGTCTTTTCTATGTCCTCTCAATGAGGCAGCCAATTTATTGGCCTGAAATGCTTCATGTGTCACACTTTCTGTGCATATGAAAATTATATTAATAAAAGGCCCTGTAACCTCGATATTTTCTCATTTACTGTTTAAATTTCCCCCGAATAATTTCTTCCCAGCAACGCATTTTCGCGGAGTAGCGAAGCCAACTTTAAAAGCGTTCGGTGTATGGTGCTTCATTCCTACATGGGTTTTCTCGCGTGCGTGGGCTGTCGACAGGCCTTACGCATAGCCAAATGAATCCCGAGGCATAGTTCGTGGCGATAGTCTTCTGCCACGCCTTTCCGCGCAACGCCCTTCTCTCCCTCCACCTCCCGCTCCCTACGCTCATTGCAAGATGAGCGCAACCGGACTTTGCTAATTACCATACAACTTTCCCCAGTTCGAACTTTTCCCGCGCCATCTGTGTGCACCTTTTGTTTCTCTTGTGCTTAGAGCAGCTCCTCCCTCCTCTTGGACACCATTTTTAGCGCGTTGTTTCCCTTAGTTGCTGTCGTAAAAAAAAGCCAAGCCAACTTGTATTCCGAATTAAAAGAGCGCTAGTACTATCGATTATGTACTTACACTTTGCCTCAAGTATGCTAAAAGTTTCCCTTCCGCTGAATGATGTGGATATGCACCAGCGATGGCAGCAGTTTCAGTAGTTTAGAAGGCTGTTGCCAATACACTTCGTGTTCAAGCATTCCTTCGCCTTTTTTTTTTTTTTTTTCGCCGGCCATTTGGATTCAGGGACGCCCGGACGGGCCGGAGGACAGACATACAGACAGACAGACAGAGAGACAGACAGACAGACAGACAGACAGACAGACAAAGATTTTGGCGTTTGTTTTGTCTTTACAAGAGACTTCAGAACTTGTCATTAACTTATCATTGGGGTGGGGAGGCACCCGTCCTGTCTAAATGTTCCTAAGCGCTCCTCACCACAGCGCGAGAAGCGGGGGCCGCGCGTCGGGAGCGTCTGGCCGCTTATTCAACAGACGAGTGTCGCCGAGGAAAGACCTCGCCACCTCTTTCGAGCTTTTTCCTCTTCCGCCGCGGTAGAGCTTCTGCTTGCGTTCCGGTAAATTTACATTTCAACGCGGAGTTCGCGCATTGCGGCGCGTGAGCGGGGATTCCGGCGGAAGGCGTGCGCGTTTGCCGGATGTCGTCGGGGAGGAGTAAAAGACTACAAAAAACGCTGCAGAAGGAAGGAGGGGATCCGTCAAAGTAACGCAGAAGGGTTAAAAGAAGCAAAGGAGGGTGGAACTCCAGAAAAGCCGTGCGTGTGATTTCACTGCGGTAGAGAGGATTTGGTGCCGCTGTCGGAATCACTCGCAGATTGCGCACTCGTGTCGATGCTTTCACCTTTTTTCTTGTGCGAAGCGAACCTTAGTAACACGCTTTCGTGCCACAGCGCATCAAATTCTTCCTGCAAGATCCGGCAAAAAGCACATCCATTTCCAGGCATTTTATGCAATTTGTTGTCTTCCTTTTCCATTTTTCCTCGTGAACTTCTAGTGTTTTGTTTTGTTACTTCGCTATATCCTGACACACTGACCCACACACAGGAATTTTGAATCTACACCATAAACTCACGTTACTACAAACAAGCAGCAGCAAATGCTCCTTATTAGACAAGTGGGATGAAAGAATAATTCCTTATGAGTGGTCTTTCAATATAAGTGATGGGGACTACAACACAAAACTTCGATTGTGAGCTCGTAGAACATAATTTCGTTGGTGAGCACGTAATAGGACCCACGACCTTCCGCGTTGCCGCAGAGCATTTTGGTTACTACGCCAACAGGGCGGGTAAAAACATCTGGAGAAAATGATATGAATAAAGTAACAACCTTTCAGGGCTGCATATTTGCGGCTTGCGCTTTTCTTAGAGATATAAAAGCAAACTCTGTCCTCGGCTTGTACCATGATGTTTTGAATTAACAAATCGTGAAAGACGTTTTCGATTTTCTTTCAAAGCAGTTGACTCTTCATAGGTCATTTCGCACTGCGGGCGGTAGCCAATCAGACTCTACCTATTTCGGTGCGCTAGAAGATACTTCAGCAAAATTCAGTATGCTTGCACTATGCACTGCGGCGTTCCTTCCTTGGTTTTCACTTCGCTACTTTGTTTATTTCGATGATTACGGGTTTCGTGGCGCAAAGCCAACGAGGGTACTTGTTTATCTAAATTTGTCGGAGGCGCCCAATAACACAGAGCAGTTAGAGCACCAACCAAAGTGTAGTAACTCTGAGGCGAGGACAGACGAACTCTGCCATTCATTTTTACGGAGAACTGTTTGATGACGCGTAACGCGTCCCTGTCAGGCCGATGTCACTTTTTCTAGTTTCGGTTCAATTGTTGCGCTCCTAGAGGTAGCGGGCCTGGGGAAACACTCCTCCTGTCATTTTTTTTTTTTTCCCCGCTTCTCCCCGGTGCGACTGATAGCGCGCATGCGCGAAAACGGTCACCGCTGCTGCCGTGCCGCACGGCGAGGCCGACGCGTGTATCATGTAGTAGAAAATTTCTCGTGTGTGCTCTCTCCGACATTATGGTGCTGCAGAAGGGACGCCAAGTACACCAGGATGAATCGAAACAAGAAGTTGTTTGAGTGCTGTTAGCGAAAGGTGAGAGCCTCGTTCGTATGCCGTTAAGCTGAGCTGAAGGATAGAACTTGTGTGGTGCGTGTGCTATGGCAAATAAATCCAATAATGTTTCTTCAGGCTCACCAGGGGAGAATATGGCGCTAGTATCAGAAATAGCCCGGACGCTGGGTTGAAGGCTGAGACCGCCTCCTGCCCCTGTCTGTCAAGTTGTTCCAACCGAAGACGACAACGAAGCTTTTGAGCATGTGAGCCGTGCTCGTGGAGTTTGCCACGGTGGTCCAGACCGAAGACGACGACGAAGACTCTTCAGCACGCGAGCCATGGGCCACGCGCAGTCTTTTTAAATCAGCGGTGGCAAGACAACGAATGCCAGCGACGTGCTGTCTCGTTCCTGTCTAGCTGAGCCACTCATGTAAACGACGACGAGGGAGTGTCTCGCGTGAAGATTCCGCGGACGCTCTCATGGCCATGATGCAAATAGATGGATCACCGTCCTTAACCAGGGTTCCGGTCACTTATGTCCTGCTGCCGCGTAACGACAAATTGGTGTACACCAGCCAACCGATGCCGGTCTGGTTCTTCTACGCCACAATGATATTAATGGGCACAATTACACGTTTGCGATTAGATGTTACCAAAATACCTTGGCGACAGCTCATTGCAGATATTCACAAATAAAAACTGTAGCGCGAACAACAAGCTAACAGTCTTGTTCTCTCGTCGGTGCTGTTTCGATTATCTTGGTGCTCTTACATAGTGTAACCAGTTTTTTTCTTGATCAGTAGAATCGCAGTATCTTTCTGAGCCAAAGAAGGGGAAAAAACACAGACAATCCTCTTTACACCAAAGTCGCTTTATTCGAAGTCTCGCTTTATTGGAATTCTTTGACGGCCTCAACTTAAGCGCAGGGACAATAAATCGTATTACCCCTTTCAACGAAGTACCGCCTATAAAGAAATCACTTTTGCGTCCCGACCGTTATACGCACCGTTATATCTCCTTTCATATCGAACATCGACCAGCGTTGCGAGTGGGCCATTTCATAAACGCTTCCGACTTTCTCTCAAACCCGCCGTCACATGTCTTGTTAGGCCTCGTCACGAGTCACGGTAGCCCCTCGATCGCGGAAGCGGATGCCGCCAAGTTGATATTCACGTCGTTCAGCCTCAATAGGCTCGTTTATATGCGTACACGAAACGAACGTCACTGCGGCGAACAACAAGAAGAACGGCGACTACGATGAGCCGACAAGTCGTCGGTAGAACTGAGAAGGATCAAAGACGAGTCTTCCTGGATGCGCGACGAGACGGCGTGGATTATGCGCCTCTCTCGTTTTTTCTTAAATACGTTTTTTTTTCTTTCTGGCGAAGACAGCTCGCCACGGGGAGGTTGAGGGGCAGTGCCAGGAGAGCCCCGCGATTTGAGGTCAGACAATAGAAGGAGCGCGCAGCTCAAGGCGAGCTACCCGGCATCGAGACCTCAATCAACGGCGGGGAGAAACAAACGTTGTGCTTAGGCGGGTTTCTGTAGCAGGAGTAGAGAGAAGGAGAAAGAAAGAAAGAAGGAAAGAAAGAAAGAAAGAAAGAAAGAAAGAAAGAAAGAAAGAAAGAAAGAAAGAAAGAAAGAAAGAAAGAAAGAAAGAAAGAAAGGAAAAGGCACAACAATGATGCGCTCCTGTGAAGCGTGAAAAGAGGCAACGAAAGCAGAAGTGAGATGAAAGGAAATTGCGCGTTGCGTAACGGGAGATTTACGGTATTTAACGATGCCACGACACATTGTCTCTTCCTAGTTTGTGCGGTTTGCTAGTACGTGTGCGAACTTTGACCGCTGGGATTTGTAAACTCGGCGTTTTCTTTCTTTTGCCACCTACAGATGCACTTGCTGGCCTCTAACGTCTGGCTTTTTGGCATCACTGTCGAGGCAACAAATGACAATTGCTTACCGGCAAACGCGTTTCCCAACTGCGCGTGACTATTATTTACTGCAATGGTAGTCTTGAGAGTATTTGAGGCAATACAGAAGTACATAATCGATGTTAATGGTTTTACGATATTTCAATAGACTTTGTATTGGTTTTTATGAGAACAATGAAATCCCTGCACCTGTTTCCGGTTTAAAATGAGGTATTTCGTCGAATTTTTAAGAATTCTTTTTTAAAATGCTTATGCATATCTATGTGGACTGAACCAAACCTCTATGTGGACAGTCCGCCTGCGGCGTTTGATGTATCGTCGCATTCACACCGCGTAAAAAAGGGCTAACAACAAAAGGCCCTCGCCCCTTCATATTTCAATATGGGACCGCTAAGAATCTACAAAGAAATATTGATTGATTGATTGTAGGGTTTAACGCGCCGACGCAACGCAGGCGATGGGGCGCGCCGTAGTGGAGGACTCCGGATTATTTTGACCACCTGCTCTTTAACGTGCGCCGAAATCTTGTACACACGCGCGTTTTTGCTTTTCTCCTCCATCAGAAAAGCAGCCGCCGCGGCCGGGAATCAAACCCGCGACCTCTTTGCTAAGCAGCGCAACGCCTTAGCCACTGAGCCACCGCGGCGGGTTCCACAAACAAATAAAAAAATCAAAGCCCATTCCTCTAACGTCAAAGGTAGTCGCAAGTCAAAACGCGAAGCTGTCTTCCACCGCATACCGATGCAAATCAAAGTCCAATCTCCTGAGGGATTCGTTCGTTGTCGTCTGAGCTTGGATTTCGATGATGCTGATGATGTCCTTGAAGTGTGTGAGACGTAACAAGGTGGATCGGCCAGGGATGGCGTTGACTGTGCATCTGCCTTTGATGTGTCCTAGTGGAAACCCATTGTATAAGTTGGCTTTCTGGCAGTGACTTTCGGGCGTAACGATTTAAATTTTGGTCCTCGACTTTGGTCCTTAAAGTCATTGGCTTTCAAACAGTAAAAACTTGGCGTTTCATCCTTCACTTCACGCACAATCATCATCATCATCATCATCATCGTCAGGGAAAGGTGACTTTCTTGCGGGGTAACCATCAGTGAGGCAAAGAAAGCTTCGCTTTAAAATTCGCACTGCTTCGACTGCGCGGGAATTCAGCGATTGAATGGACGTCAGCTTCATAACGCGGGGGACCGAGGTTCTATTCCAACCACCGGAAGCGGTTTTTTTTTTTTTTCTTGAATCACCTGTGTAAAGTTGGCTTTCCTGTGTGCGTATTGCTGTGCACCAGAAATCATCAGTTAGGCCTTTAAAGCTTCGCTTTATGAAATCAATATTTTTCCAGAAAGAAAAAAGACAACGTTTGCTTCTTTGCAATGCATTCATGCGTAGTAATGAAGCCGCCGTACAATGCGGTCGGTGCGGAGCGTTACATAGTGAAGCATGGCGTTTTATGAACGTATTCTATATAAAGCCCCGGTGCCTTCATATTTTCAAATGAGTAGCCATAGTGCCCCTAAAACGAAGCTTATTTCCAACAATTTTTAGTGTACTGTAGCGAAGGCGACCTTAACGCTTTCGGGGTGCAGTGCTTCACTGGAAGACTTAAGGTCTTCGGGGTATTGAGTCCTGGGGTCTTCAGTTTTTGACGTCAGGCACCTTATGTTGATCTTAAGAATGTTTTCTTAATGCAGCATTATTGTACAGCAGTGAAGCCGCCTTTAGAGGGACTTGGTGCCTATTGCTTTATGGGGTCTTACGGTAGTCTTTAATAAAAGTGTTTTTAGCCATAAAACTTTGATATGGAACTTCTCATACTAGCCTAGTGAAGTGTCTCACCAGCAATGTACATGTTTTTAATAGTGAAGACAAGCTCAGAGGCCCTCGGTGTATACCGGAACTGCCCACGCTTTTATCCAGCAATTCCTGCTCTAGAGTTTCTGGAATTTTTTTTGGTACGCACCTGCGATGGTGGCCATTCTCGTTCTACATGGTGGCTGTGAAAACATTCGAAGATACTGGTGGCACGGCATCTTCTTGATAGCGCTTCCATCGACTGGCCGTGTTACAGCGCGTAAGTGCCCGGGACTGCTGAAATCGTGTGTTAAAGCGGGGTGTTTTTTTTTTTTGTTTTTTCTTCACGAAGTGAAAGCGAAGTCATTATAAACACAGCTGCGTTCTTGCACAGGCAGTCCCTCATCTCGCGGCGGGAACTAGAAGACACAAAAGCAGAAACACTCAAGGGAAAAATTAGCAGTGACTTAGCTCGGCTATGCCAGGATATGCGTAGCATGAGCGAAGGTTGAGCTGGTTATTCTTAGGTTTCCTGGCAGTGTAGTATTAGCTGATTATCATGCTTAGTGCTGCTAAAACGATTTCCAATCCAATCCAATTCAATTCAATCCACTCCAATCCAATCCAATCCAATCCAATCCAATCCAGTCCAATCCAGTCCAGTCCAGTCCAGTCCAGTCCAGTCCAGTCCAGTCCAGTCCAGTCGCGGCGGCGGCGGCAGCTAAGACGTGGCAGCTGTGCGCCATTTCGCTCTTTTTCTCCATGGCTATACCACACTGGCAAACAGCCCGCGATATTGCTGCGACGAACGATCCAACGATCCATCGGTTCCCCACCCGGCCACCCCTCGCATGATCATCAAGTGGACCGGACTGCCACGTGCGGAACGGAGGTCGGCGAAGACGCTGGACGCGTGGGGTGTGGTTCCACAGTCTCACGCCAGTGGTGCTGCGACGCACGAGCCATCGGTTCCACAACCAGCCACCCCTCGCAGGATCATCAAGTGGGCTGGACCACCACGTGCCGCGCTTGCGCAGCACGGCTCTCCAGAAGCCACGCGAAACTGCTCAACCTCGGCCAGTGTAGCTCACGCTACAAAAACAAGAGCGACGCAACAAAAAATCGAGACAAAACAAAGAAATATGTGCGAACTAGGTAGGGTCAACACTCGCCGGCCTGGGGGCGTCGACTGGTCAATGACGGCAAAAAGGCCCCGTCGACAGCGATAAGGGAAACCCCGAGCACGTGCTAGCGGGCGTGCGTGTGCTGACGGCGGGTTGGGGCGCCTCGCCGACCGGGAAGTGGGAACGGAACTAAGGGGTCGTCTGCATGCCCCCCCGCACGCATACGCCGGCGCGATTACTTCCGGCTTGGCTGCCGCATAATACACGTTCGTGGAGGTCACGGCGTTCTTTTCTGTGCCAACGCGGGGCACATGCGGCTGAAGCACGTGGTGCTGCGGCCGCCTGGTATATGGCCCCCGGCTTCCGTGGAAGCAATTGCCGTGTGCGCTATGCAATGCACACCTCTGTTATTGCGCTCCACTTGTGCGCTGGCCGCATTGCGATGTCATGTTATCTCCAAACAGTGATAACATAACATCACACTCATCATAATCTTCATCCGTCGCCGTTTCACCGCGCGGCTGTATTGACAGCAGGCATGCCCAGAAACTGATTTCAGCGGGCGTTAAAAGGGCACGTCAGTATTGAAACAAGTTCGTTTCTATGGTTAGATTGCAATGTATCACTTGCGGCAATAGCGGTTCGGGCTTCGTGAAAATGCGCAGATTTTTCCCGTTTCCTCCCTCTCTCCTTGGATAGAAAACAATAAATATTTGACTTCATTTCAATATAAATGCAAAAAAAAAATATCAGGAGCGAGAAAACTGGTATCGCAGCTCCATACGCTTTATCCCGCACGAATTGTGAAGCTGCAAATCGTGAATGGTGAAACAGAATTCGTGGAGCTTGCATGAGCAGTTTCCTGAAACAGACATCAAAGGACGTACGTGCAGATGTAAAGTGTATACGGAAACTCCGTATACTTTTTACATTTTGGTATTAAGCATGATTAGGCAGTGTGTTTTCGTTGGTGAGTTCGTAGATCATGGCGAAAATAACCGCCGGAGGGGCGAAGAGCACAGAAAGCGTCATGCCGAGGAAGAATGAAACACTTCTCAGCGGTATACAACGCCACGCTCTTTGAAAAGAAGCTCGCCTTGAGTCCATGGGCAGCCCATGGGCAGCCCCATAAGCCTGGAGGCGCCCATAAAGGCAACGAACAATCACCGTCCCGAGGAGCCGTGCCTCCACTGGGGCTGCAGAATTTTTCGTTTCCTTAGCCGTACATATTTGGAATGAGGAAACTCATTTGGCACATGGTCCGGAAGACTCGAGCAAGTAGAGAAAAGAGCATGAGGTCCTCCTACGGTTATTGGGCCGATGAAATTATGAAGGATTGCAAAACCCACCCCCAAACGATTGCTACAACGTATTTAACACCCCACGTGGATACGAGACCCCTCCACCTGTGGGAAGCCAGACGAAGCCTTGCAAGGAGATGGAAAAGACAAAGGCACAACAAAAGACTCCGCAAAAATATCGCTCAAATCAACAAACAAGCGGCTGAAAGCGCCTTGTCCTTATGCAAGGAAAACTGGCTTCAACTATGCGGCGGCCTGCAGGGAACCTTATCCACCAGAAAGACTTGGTTACCCGCCGCGATGACTCAGTGGCTAAGGCGTTGTGCTGCTGAGCACGAGGACGCGGGTTCGATTCCAGGTCGCGGCGGCCGCTTTTCTGATGGAGGCGAAAAGCAAAAACGCCTGTGTGTACGAGATTTCGGCGCACGTTAAAGGTCCCCAGGCGGTCAAAATTATTCCGGAGCGCCTCATCGCCTGCGTTGCGGCGGCGCGGTAAACCCTACAAGCAATCAAATCAGAAAGACTTGGTTGCTCCTCCGTCACCTGTTCGACCCTTTAACCCAGCAAAGTGGAGATCAATTACAATATCATCCGCACAATCAATTCATATCAAGGAGAATCGAACCAACTCCTTAAGGATCTAGAAACCAAGTACCACCCAACCGAAAAGAGCTACCACGCACTACTAAGTCGAATGAAGGCCTCGACATACCGTTCAAACTGTACGAACTCCAAGCTGTAATTGCCGAAAACAGGCGCAACAGCGCTCCAGGACCCGACCACATCTCCTAAAAACTATTAGCCAACCTTGAAGATGAGGCTCTCGAGACCATGTTGGAGTATTTTGACGACTTTTGGACTAAAGGCAAGGTCGCGCAGCAGTGGAAAACAGCACCGATAAGATTTATTCCCAAGCCAGGCAAATCCTCGCACATGGATAATTTGCGGCCAATATCCCACACATCATGCGTGGGAAACGTGATGCTCAACTGTATGCCGCAATATCTGGATGAAACCCAGCAAATTGCAGACACCATGTTTGGATTAAGAAAGCATCTCGGAACTCAGGGCGTGCCGATTCAGCTAAAAGAAGAAATCTTCGCCCCCGCCACTCGACACTCCCCGCGAGCAATATACTAGCGCTCGACCTCAAAGGGGCTTTTAATAACGTGTCGCACGAGGCAATTCTACGAAACCTTAACAATACAGGATGCAGGGAGAGAGCATACACCTACTTTGTAGACTTTCTTTCAGACCGCACAGCCACAAGGAGCTAGCTGTGGCGCTGGCCCTCAGACAGACGAAAGCCACGGCGGTCGTAACGGACTGCCAGGATGCGTGCAGGAGCTTCAGGTCGGGTTGGGGGCAACAGAAACGCACCGCATGCTCTCAACCAAATTGCCCAATAGAAGAGTAAGGACTCTGTGGACGCCTGCACATGCCTCCACGGAGGGCGACGAAGTTGTCCACCAAAAGGCCCGATAACTTGCCGACCAGGCCTTGGAGGATGTGGAAAAACCTAAACCTCTTTCAACATACCACGAAATAACACAGCATTACAAGCTTAATCGACGAACTTTCCCGCTACCTCAACCAAACCTCACGAAATCTCGGGAAACAACACTCAGACTCCTACAAACAAACA
Organism: Haemaphysalis longicornis; assembly: GCF_048455015.1. NCBI lineage: Eukaryota > Metazoa > Arthropoda > Arachnida > Ixodida > Ixodidae > Haemaphysalis > Haemaphysalis longicornis. The sequence continues at coordinate 109,302,672 of NW_027526361.1, forward strand.
CCTGCCCGCTCAATATCCAGCAGAATGCAAATACTACCAACAACCTGGTACACTCAGACATATTAATCTAGGGTGTAGAAAAAAACAAGCACCCACCACCCCTTCCCCGCATCTCAAATCCTCAAGAGCAGTGGGAGACACTGCTGTCCAGCTCCTGCCTCTTGGACTAGCTCCTGCTCACCTAGAGGGAAGCCGGTGCTAAGGCAGCTCATGGATTCTCGTGAAGAGGGAACCATTCCTGCAACGCCTGATATGCCGGACTTTCTCCGCACAGACAGACACGCGCACAAAAAAATCAGATTAAGCGATACAGCGCTGATATCGCCGAAATACGCTTCTCAGGGGTCGTTTGTACGACCCCTGAGAAGTGTACTTCTAGCAATAAACTTGTGTTGAGTGGTAAAGCCTATCTTCCGGCCCGCTCTTTGTACAGCGATATTTTGGGGAGCACTAGGTGTTGTGGAGGTGTTTATTCAAGGTCCTAGGGCCTTCACACTTTCATATCGAAAATTATTATATCCCCCCCCCCCCAAAAAAAAATAATAATTTGGTGCAGCTTCGCACTTACACCGCGAAGACTGAAAACAGCGAAGCTAGGAGCCCCACCTAGCTTATTCTTGGTTCTTCGCCTTTTGTACAATATACGCGTACTCACTGTCTTTGCGGTGAAGCTCCAACAGTAGCGGAGGGAGCAGAGGGACGAGCGTTTAGTCAGAATTTTTGAACTCGTTCGGTGGCCACCGTTCGGCTAGTGTGGTCTGGCGTGTGGGACGCTAATCAAGAAGTTGATTAACGTCATTGCTTCTCGGCTTTTTGCCTTCTTTTATTTTGGCATTGTTCAAATGATACGTTGGTGAACTTCCTGATGTGTGCTGGTGCATTTGTATTATGGCGAAATCGTGGTGGCGCGTGTCTTCGTGCCCGACCGCAACGGGCGATGTTTCCACTGCTGTGGCGTGTGCGGTCAATGCTTATGACTCACTTAGACAGTGATTTGGCAGTTCTAGGTGAAGAAGCCTTCCTGTTACGCTGGTCCACGCGTTTCATAGCGGTCAGGAATAACATCCTGAGCATCCCAATTGTGCCGTACTGACTTTCAACGAGTTTCTGAACTCTTTCTTTGAACACATGTGAACTTTTTGTGCATTGATTTCAGAGAAGCCCAATTGTTTCACCACCATAGACAATTGTTGTGCAAAGTGTAGGCTGCCCGGAGTACTTGGAAACTGATTAGATTTTTGTTTCTGTTTTTTCGGGCAGCGCTGTTACCACTAGTCGCTGCGAGCTGATATGTGGTTTTATAATAAATTCTCTTCTCATTCATCTCTTTCCACTGTCAAAACTGCACCACTCGCCGCAACAAGCGATAGAGCGAGCCATCCCGCGACGCGTTTCCAAAGCCGGGCTTGTACCATGTTGCATAGCGCAGCCGAAAGAAGGCGATACACGTCCCGCCCGAGCGCGGCGAGGCGAAGCTACCTTAAAGCTGTGCTGCCAGCGCGCACAATGATGTCATCGCTCGGCGAGGTTTTCCAGCGCACATTCGCTGGCCCAACCACCAGCTTAAACAGCATCGCCGCTAAAACTTTTTCCCGGCGATGCATTTGTATAGGCGAGTGAAGTCAGACCTAAAGGATCTCGACGCATAGAATAGCGCCCTAAGCATTCATCCAACAATTGCAACTTTGGTGTTCGTGCAGTTTTTCTACTTCGCTCCCACTGAGCTTCATCGTAGCAACACACTCCACAGACAAAACTGAAGCGCACCGACGCCCGAGGCCTCACGCGTGAAGGAAACGAGGCTGAAAGAAGCCCCGGGAGGCAGTGCTTCCCCACGCGTCGCGAGCACTTGGAGGCCAGCGGTTGCACTGCGTTTACCGTGGGCGCACGCAATAGGGGCCAAGCGGCCACTCGATCCCGATTGCCTCCTCTCCACCGGAAGGGATCGAGGAAGTAGGCGTCCGGCTGGCCGCCACCCGTTCTACATAGCCGCTCGATGCTGCTTTCTCTGTTTTGGTCCTCCCCGGCGCGGCAAGGTTACTCGATCGGGCTCGCAAGACGGCGGCCTTGTTTCCCAGGCGGTTATATAACCGAGACGCCCACGTGATAGCCGGCGCCGCCGCTCTAGAGGCCGCGGCGTAACAGGGATAGGCGTTGTCTCAGGCGCTGCGGCGAAGCGCGTCGCCTGAAGTTCGCTCAAATGCCAGCAGAGGCGTGTGAAAATCCCCACTGCGATTGGTAAAAAATTTCAGCTGATTCATTGGTCAGCTTATCGATTGGTTCATTCATCTGAAAACAGCTCTACGCTGTCGTCTTTAAGGCTTAAAAGATGCTTACGCAAGACGTAAACTGTTTAGTGCCTTATTTTCGCTTGTGCGTTTATTTGATGCCGATTGTTTTAACTCACTGGCTGAATAATTGGTAAATAAAATAATCGGTAAAAGAACAAATGCCCCCTCAGGGCCTCATCATGCATCAGCCCCACTCAATCTAACCTCCCCCCCCCCCCCCCCCCCACGGCTACTTTTGTGTAGGGGGCGACAAGCGAAAACGCCGCCTTGACGAGATTTCGGTGCATGTTGAAAATTCTGATCTGGTAAAAATGAATTCCTAGCCTTCCACAACGATGCGTCTCATAGCGCAGGTGCAGCTTGGCCGCGTAAAACTCCATAACTTGAATTCCCCCTCCTCCTTGATATTTTCCCTTGCATGCTACTCTAATCAAATCGGTTTCTCGCGAGCAGTATGGAGCCGTCCGACTGCTTCGTTCACCTCACCCCGACTTACAAGGCTCGTAGCGCCTACACATCATGGATCACTGCTAAGGTTCCAACTCACCCCAGTATTCCAGACTCCTAACGTCCCTTACCTTCTACACTGCTTCCTCCTACTTTTCCGACTCTCTGTCTCTATCTCTCCCTCTCTAAAATGGCCGTAAGAAAAGCTAGATGGTGCAAGAAACGAAGATATTGTTCCGAGGAACTGAATGTAAACAAAATTTCACACAAAAATACCGAAGAAAAGATGTATAACGGGAGCACTTACAACAAGATGTATAACGGAGGGTCTTACAATAGTTTATTTAAATTGGTTCTTCAGGAAGAAAAACTGACTATGTTGATCTGCTCGAATCCTAGCGGGAAATACCCGACTGGAACATGAAAGATTAAGGCATGCAACAGACATCCAAGGGGCAACAATTGGCGTGATCGTGCACCTCGGAGGCGATCCACGTCGTCGGCTTGTTTCCCTACACGACGTTCACGTCGTGAGCGACATACATTTTAGCCATCACTCGATTTTTATGGGCAGCAGTAGCGCAAATTTATACAAAGTCCCCAAATTTAAGTTTTAGTTAATTTGTCACTGGCTACTCTTACTATCCATTAAGTGCCACGACACGTTCTTGAAGGCATCTGGCCGTGAAGACTGAGTGAAAACACAATCTATCCCCCTTCCTCCAGCTCTTCTAACATGTCTAACGCGTTTCTTGTCGAATAAAAGTTTATTTATTTATTTATTCATCTGGCGTTCATCTGAAAATGTAAAGTTTTCCCGAATTGACACCACCCTCCCCACCCACTCCCACATAGGCCGAGTCCCTATCCTTGTGTCAGTAAAGTTTCATTTATTTATTTATTTATTTATTTATTTATTTAAAGTGCGCCTTAGTATTAAGAAAACGAACATGGGGTTTTTTTTTGTATTGTGTGTTTATTGACTCCAATCAATGCTGTTTCAACCTGGATTTTGCGTAAAGAACACAGGACCCCGGGTAAACACTTACTGCTGTTGGGACGTTTTGCACGCTATAAATTGATGTATCGGCCGTACGCGGTGCAAAAAATGTATGGCCCCAATTTTCAACTAACGTAGATGTATGTACACATCACAGCCGCCGTTCATCCCCTTTCGCACCACGGCCTCACAGAATTCAGCTTTTGATGAGGTCAGACGAGCTTTACAACATCGGCATACTACACTATACTACAACATAGCCTTGAAAGCCATCCAGGCAATCTGTTTACCACACTTGAAGCCCCTGAATATTAAAAAAAAAATGTTGAACAGCGCCGAGTCGGCTCTAAGCCTAAGATATACCCCGGGTATTCAGGGCTCTAATGTACTCAGAGGTGACGCAGTGCGCTTAGTTTCGTGGAGCAAAGTCATTTTTGGCAGGACTCACCGGAAAAATCGCCGAGAGGGGTTTATAAGTACCGATGAATGGAAAAAGATTTTTTTCTATTACCCATACTATTATAGCAAGTTAGCTGTAGTACTTAGCTTGATCAAAATAAAGGTTTTCAATTGCCGTTATGCGTAGCCGACGATTTAAAAGTTTCAGATCCGTCGTGGCGTAATAGGGCGCTCGTCTGTTTTCGAGCGGATCTCACTCAGACAGAAATGTAGACATTTTTTCTCAACGCCACTAATTTACATTGTCTGCAGGAGCATACTTGGGATATTTGAAGTGTCAATCCGAGCTTCTTTGACGTATTTTTATATTTTGCTACGTCGTATTTTTTTTTATTTGTAATGGTGGGTGGTAGCACCGCTGTGCACGATGAACAACGATGCCTTTGGGTTTTACTCACGAGGCCAGACTCAGAGAGAGAGAGAGAGAGAGAGAGAGAGAGAGAGAGAGAGCGGGAGAGAGAACTCTTTAATGTAGACTGGAGAGGTCAGCTCTGCTACCGGCAGTGCTTGCTACGCCAGATGGGGGTGATTACAATGCAGTGAAGTGAATGTGAGAGATCGGGAAAGCAGCAATAGAGAGAAAAAAAGTTAAATAAAAATGGCACGCAATGAAATTCAAGGAAAAAAACTCGAAATAAAGTTAAGTAAATGAATAAAATAGAGCGAGTGGCCTTTTGGCTAAGATCAAAGTGTAGGCCAGACTCAGTGGTGCCATGAACTGAATAGGCACTCCATCCATCAGCAACAACAAAAAACCTGATTCATTCATTCATTCATTCATTCATTCATTCATTCATTCATTCATTCACGAGTCGTGAAGAAACGAAGAAACCAAGCGGACGCTGACAAGTGTGAAAAGCATTCGATGTTTCCGAACCCAATACGGGTTCCTTGTTCACTGAGACTTGTCGAGTTGAGCTTTCGTCGAACCATCGACTATTCACGAGTCGTGCGGTGCTTTGGCACTAAAATGATGCTCTCCTTGTGCAGTTGGGCTGCCCCCAATTTTTCCGGCTCACGTTTCATCCTTCCCGTCGCCTTCGCTGACGCGCAGTCTGACCGCCTTTCAGGAAGCCGCCCTCCATGAACGGCACGGAGTGGCCGCGCTACTCGGATCTCAATCCGGTGCACATGGAGCTGAGTCCCAGGAGGTTCCGGCTAGGCAAGGGTCTGCACGCCGACCACTGCCGCTTCTGGAAGAAGTTCATCCTCAAGTGACGCGCCCCCCATCACTAGGTCCTCATCAACCAAGGCGAGTCCATAGCTCGTCACTCCTCTCAGCGAATACCTCGCCCATCTGGAGCGGGGAGGCAGTGCTAACAAAGCGTAAAAGCAAAGCCCGGTTCAGGTTAGACTGCGGCGGGTTAAGGTTGATGCCAGAGCGTACACCTTAACGTAATTGCAATCACGTACTTGCAAGAGGATCCTCAATTTTGACCCTGCACATTTCTGGCTTTCAGCAAGCTTTCCGTTATTAGCATCCTGTTCCTCCCCTTGCCTGATTACATATTTACGAACGCTCATACGGCCACTAAGAAAGACACTGCTTCACCAACAAACTTAACCAGCGAGTGCTAACAACTGGCAAAGTAAAGATAAGCTAGATTTGTTACTTTGAAAATTGTATTATTCTTACCGCCAGCCTATTTCAACATCCATAGAAAAGTCACTATTACTCGGCTGTGTTAGGTTTATGCATGTGACCCCAGAACAGTAAGAGTACGTAGACTGTTTAGCGTTGGACTAAATGAGGGTATAACGTTGCCTTGATTGTAATATGCTTGCAAGCTTTTAGCCGCAACCCGTGTGATTATCACATATAAAAGAAAGCGATGAGGGAACACCGAAGGTTAGTGTTAGTTGACCTCATTTGAAGTGCCGGGTCCTTCCGATATAGTGATGCTAAGCTAGGTACGTAAACCCATACATACTGGAGATGCTCCTATGTAAACGGATGAGTGCTGCCTCACCACAACCTGGCGTGATGCATTATTTCGCCTGTACCTTTTCTAAACTGTCGAAGGAATTCACAGTGATGGGTCCTCAGCAGCTGCGGAGCACCTGCCCATGGCGCAGGTCAGACCAGTGTGCGAAGAGCCCCTGGGCGAGGACAGGACGCCACTGGAGCTTGAGCCACGCAACGTTTGACTCAGGAACTGTACCCAAATGAAGGTCTTTCAACGGTACACTTCGACGAACACTCTGGTGTTGAATGACCGGATACAATTTTCGCATAAGAAATACTGCAAAAGATTCTAAAGTATCCAATGCTGCGTATGCTCTATACGTTATTGAGGCATTCAAGATACGTCTAGGCGAAAGATTTCCTGTTGGTGATGACACAGCAACACGTGCATGAGGGGCATATACTGTGGATTTAATGACAAGAGCCTCCGCACTCTCCTCCCAGGCCCCTGGAGGACAAGCGCAGTCCATACCATTGGCCACATTTCAGGGCGTTACACAGTATTATCGACTCGACCGGCAGTATTTCCCCCAGGCAGACAAACGTTAGTTTTTCGCTACACTTCCTGAAGGGGAAACTGTCACTTTAAATGAAAACGAATTTTCGATACAAATAAAGTTACTGGAAATGACTAAAATGTTATGGAGCTATCAGTCTACTTTCTGTATCACGAAATTCCGTATGAAAGCAAATGTAAACCCAATACGTAACTGCCTAAGAGTCCGTCAATAGGTTCAACAGTATAGCATTACGAAAGGTAAGTGCATGTTGACTCAATCAAGATGGTGGTGGCACGTGGCTTTCACAGGCCACAGACAATCGGTTAGAAAGCAGCGCTAACAAAAGCATTGCAACATCAGAGAGATAAAGTGTCTTCACCTTCGACTTTGTGAACAAAATGTGAATGTGAACAAAAAGTACCGGCGCACAGTATTTTTTTTTTAAGAATAGTCAGAAATTCTGTTTCATACTAGAAAAAGAGTCACGCACGGGAGTATAGATCCCCGAAGTCATCCCAGAAGTAGTTTCCAGTTCAACAGCTATGTTTAAGAAAGTATGTTTGTAGAAGTTACCTATACAGTAACTTGGCATCCGGCAAATCAAAATTAGGAGTCGTATTCACAACATGATTTGGCCCCACCTTATGAAAGGCTACCATCAGCCGGTGCTCTATACAGTAAACTGGAAATCAGAAATCATATTTACTACGTGCTTTGGCCCCCCATTACGAAATGCTACCATCATCCGGCACGACACAAGGTGTTCCAAACTACTTTCTGAATTTGGCCATGATATTCCTGTGTGATATCGTAGTCTGCAGTGGTTTCAACCTAATTATTTTCGAACGCACCAATACAGCCGTCAACGCGATCCCGCATGACAGTCAATCGGACCGATCTGAAGTAAATTCTTTCCAAAATAGTGGCTTGCATGAAAGCCAAGAGGGCATTTTTATGTAATCACAAAACTTACCTTGATGTTGCAGGCGCAGAGAAGACCACCAAACAACGCCTCCCACCATAACATCTTCGAAGGGCACCATCACCGACCACTGCGCCAGAGCCCCAGTGGAAACCCGTCCTTACAAGTGTGGCAGCCACGGATGCAACAGATGTTGATGTGTGCGCGTGTGTGCGAAAGTGTGTGTGTTGGTGCGCTTGTGTATAGCTGGGCGCTGCCGAGGTGTGATCAGACGCGGTGGAACCGACGTGCCTACGAAGCATCGTTCGTCAAAGTGGAAATGATCCTGTTGTGCATCTCTCCACATTTCAGTTTCAGTCGCTATTCAAACTTTTCAGGATTCTGGCCTCGTATAAGTGCGCAGGAAGTTCCTGTGGACCTAACAGTCGTCTTTGCAGGGGATGACGGGAAGCCTAATTATCTTTCAGTGACTTTGCGACAGATTCTTGAGATCTCTGAAAGAGGAGGATCTGCCGCGTTTGTAAGTGCATCTCTGTAATTTTAAATAATTTTTCCTACCGCTAGAGCAAGATCCTGTGCGAACACAGTTTTAGGTATAGGTATATTTGACGGGTTTTCTGCAGATGTCGTAGAGCAGCAGTATGAGCTTCCTTGCGTTTACAGTGCGCTCAGGTACTCACACTTTCCATCTCAATTCACCGACCCTCTTCATAGAAAACATACTCTATGGCATAGAACTAAACGTTTAAATATTGCGCGCAACTCTTGACTTGCGATGAAGGAAATCACGCACTGGTTTGATCACGCAATCACTAAAGTTGAATGAGTTGTGCCGCAGAATTGGAACCACCTGCGCGGTCAGCGATGTCCACCGCATGACAGGTACCAGACATTATATGCGTCTCGTGTTCTGCAATGCTAATATTCCGAGCATTAGCAGAGTATCGACGTGCCATTTCATCGTCGTAAAACATGCATAGTTCTTTCCACGTGCAAGCTCTTAACAATGTCCGTACGTTTATGCGACACGTATCAGGCCCTGAAATATTTATGTCTTTATTTTTTCTTCCCTTCAAGCCAGAACCAAAGAAAATTGCGCATGACTCACTGCGTGAGTGAGGCGCGCTCCACTGGATGACAGCATCATTCAATCGAAAGCACACGCACACAGATGAAACCTGCGCACTTTTCCCGAACCTTTGAAGCCCAAGAAAACATCTTGTTCTTGCAAGACGTACAGATTTTTAACCATCACATTAGTTTTAATACTGCAAAATTTATGAAATTTCCTGCAAAATTGTCATGCACAGCTAGAATTCAAGACGAAATTTTGCATCGAGTTAAACACGTTTGACACATGGTTCTACCAGTATTAGGCGCAATCCTGTAGGTGGTACATGATCACGAGGAATTACACAAAACTACTGGCGATTCCTGCAAAGTTACTTTGCTGTCTGCTAAATATTGAACTCGTAAAATTACTTATATGTTCCTGAGAAAAACCCCTAATTTCAGGATATGCTGGCATGTCAGACGAGGTTCCTGTTGTCCACCAAACCCACAGTTGTACCATCTATCCATTCGGCGTGGTGGAGTGAATGACCAGTAAACTTGTGCATTAATTCACTAGACTGAGCCGCGGTTCAGCTGACTTGAAGACTAGGAACGAAAGCAATTCGACAAGGAATCGAGGAACGCAATTCATTGGTTATAACTCCGTTAAGCGCAGTGAAGAAAACACAGGACCAGGGAGACAAGGACGAGCGCTCTTACAACTGAATTCTAATAACAACCATGGCACATTTAAATGGAAAAGAAGTACAACACGCTAAAATGACTACGAAGTTTATCACGTCACTACACAGCCCCCCACGCACCCGTTAAGCACGCACGTGAGGTAAATGCGTATCCAAGAAGGCCAGCTCTTTCGAGCTCAAAGATATGGAAGTCGTACTGACACAGTCACCTATACGCTGCATTTGCGCGACCTCAACAATCTCTCGCGTGCGCTGATCCGCGCCTCGAAAAATGACGGAGCACGCATCGTATATAGGCTCGCACTTGTCGCACTCGTCCTTGTCTCCCTGGTCTTGTGTTTTTCTGTTTTCTTTACTGCGCTTAACGGAGTTATAATGGATTACCAACTCGCTTGTACCCACACGTTGTGGCTTATTGGGACTAGCGGCGTGACAACCCAGTTGAGGTAACGGCAAGCAAAGAAAAGTGTTTTTTTTTTCGTCTGAGAGCTGAACAAGGGATAGTGCGAGAAGGGATATTTGTCTTGAACAACCTTCTTGGGCACAAAATATTTATTTTTGCGGGAATTCCAAGGTAAACAATCTTTTTCAGCATTAAGGAAACTTCGAAAACGCAGTACCCGCTCAATTGGTATTGTTGTTGCTTCGCACACCCTTCATCTGGAAAGTATGACTGAAGTGTCACTTTGCACCAGTTCCTACATGCAAAATGATATAGCGTGCGAACAAATGTCACTCAGTAATTTTAATGTCATAAAAGCATGCAATCATTCAGTGCATCGCCTACAATCGTCGATATTGAAACCTAGATAACAGAAAGTTAACAGATGCTTAGAATATGAGCACTATAGCTACTTTCTGCGCGCAAGTTTTCAATATTGATGGAAATCACCTTGTATCCAATTGATTCCGCACTATGCTCTTAGCAGTAAATGGTGCTTGATGCTGCAAGAGATCGACTTTTCGTCTTAAGTATCGGCCACGTTGAATGAATGAGTGAGGGGACGCAGGCTTTTTGTCAGTATGCAACCTGGAGCCTTCGATTGACCGAACAAAAATGTTCAGTGTATCGAAAAAGGTCTTCTGTGGGATGAGAAAATGAACCTTATTTGACCTCTTTTTACTCTTGTAATGACAGTAAATTTAAAAGGTAGGTCATACGAAAAAGAAGTAGCCATGGCAACCCGGACGTCTTTGTTTAAGCTGTAAACCCAAAGAGAAAGAAACACTTCAAAGCAGCTAGCACATGGCTTATTTTCAGCGTACTTGCGTAGACCAGGGCAGGTCTTGATTTTAGAAACATGCGCTTTCGTTTTTCGCTCCATATTCCACATCCGGAATATTTTGTCTTTAGTTGTCGCTTTTTCACACTGTTTATGTCATACACGTTGTCATGCACGTATTCTCGGGCTGGCTACGAATTGAGAAAATTGAGAAACGTACGGATAGTGTTAAGAGTAGCGGGTGAGCACGGGCGGACATTAAACTTGTAAAATACTTCGCCATTTCTGTACATAGACCTCTCTTTTAGCCACTAACATTCGCTTTGTCGATGTTAATTCGTTCATGAATGCAGCTTGTACATAAAAGCATATCGTATCACTTTGTAAAATTGTTAGTCTGGTTACAAAAGGTAAGGTAACGTATTCTGAGCACTTTAGTGTTTGCAAATGTGTAGTGTCCTAAAGCGCAACTGATGGTGGAACGTTCATTTAAACACCGCCAAAACATTCAGATATTCATCTCACTTAAAGGGCTCGACGTGTGGTTGTCAGAAAGATTTATCTTTAATAAACCGTCACCGAGCAAACAAAAAGTATAGGAGAGCTTAATCTACACTATAAACAATAAAACAGCGTTTACAGACACAACTTCAGGAATTCTTAACAAACGGACCATAATCTTCTACAGATTGAGGCACGAAGAGATATTGCCCTATGGTTCTGAGAGTGCTTAGATTTTACAGGGCTTTATCTTTACAGTTCCTCGCTTTACAAAGCTACGCATCAAGGACCCATCTGTATCTTAATCACTCGCGAATTTTCGCTTAGCTGAGCCTTCGACCGGCGCAATTCCACTATTTAGGTGATGGTCCCTCGCCTAGATAGGGCTGCCTTTAAGCTGGACTTTGTGGCACAGCGCTGTTCCTAAATGCTTTCATTATCAGCCTCACAGTGACAGTGCAACAACGACTTTTTCTCTTCTTCTAGGCACTACTAGGTCTATCGCATGAACTGCTGGTTACCACGCGTTACATCTTTAACATGTTTTGAATAAAATACGTTCGGAATTGTTGAAGAGACATGTCTTTCTTGGTGCTTTTCTAGTACAATACACCAGAGCTGCATAGAGTGCATGGTGATTATGAGCCTTGGTAATGCCCACCTTTAGTCACAGTGCAAATTGAAAGGAGATGGTAGTCACATCACTGATGTTATAAAATTACGCTATATAATTTTAATTTTAGCAGTCATGCAATCTCAGCAGGCCCTCTTTTTCCATTCAGCTGTTATATTTAAACATTGGTTCACATGATTTTCGGCATCACAAAAATTCAGTACTTTTATCCTCTGACCTCTTGCGAGTTTCTTTCCAGTTGCCGGTGCTAAGTTGAGTGTTGACGGCAGGCAATAAAAGGTTGGATCCTTTTTTTTGTAGCGCAGGGTGCACTACGGCATAGTTTCATACTAATATATACTAGAGGGAAATCTGTCGCTGCAGTCGCGGGCCGCCTTGGGCGGCGCCATTGCCGCTAGCGATGTTCCTCGCCTACTTGGCTTAGCTAGCCACAAAGGCTTGTTTTTTGTCTCGAAGCCAAAATCAACAAAAACGGGCAACATTGTTTTTCTTGGTCATCGTGCCTGAAGCTCCGACATAATCGCTGACAAATTAATCTTCTTGGAGGTTCAATTTTACAATAACAACACAAATTTGATGAACCTTCTACAGTAATATTGTTGCTTTTTTGCAGCCAGAGCCAACTTTTCAGCCGGTTCATGAGCCATGCCAAGAACAAGTGGAACGCGCCTGCCCGGTACATGACGGAACGCTCGCCGAAGCGCGGCGCCCCTACACAGTGGCGCCAGGTTCCCCTCTAGTGTATATAAGTGTGAAACTCTATGCGCTACGGTACCTCGGGCAGTCTTTGCGGGGTGACCAGTTTTGCCCCTTGACCACTACAGGTCAAACCACACCTCCTTCCGCAAGTGCCCGGCACGGAGCAGCGGCCCGATTGCGGGAAGAGACAAGTGACAGGGGAAGTATAGGCGAGGAGGGAAAGGAGACATGCGCGGGACCCGTGCGCGGGACGTGGTGGAGGAAGGCGAGAAGGCCGCCACTGCCGCGAAGAGCGCGCGCCACGAATGAAGGCGATGAGGCCACGTACGGCTCAGAACCGTGTGCGACAGAGCAAGACGAACATCTAGCTGTAGTCCCTCGTACAGCGGCGAGGCTTTAACAAAGCCGTGAGGCGAAAAAGAGGAAAAGCGCTGCTGTTTCGTACAGCTTCGATACCTTCAAACGCCTTAGTGTGATCTTCCTTCATTTTTTTGCGGAACAACTCAAGGTTCCTGAACTTTGAGTTTAAGTAGTAAACGCTCAAATAGGGATGTCACTACGCATGCAATAAATTTAAGTGCTTATGCTTTACGCGTTCTTTATTCACTGCCATTGAGTAGCTTGCCGCCTATAAGTACGCAGGATAGAATTTAAACATTTTCCTCCCTGATAATAGACCATGCGCGCTAAATGTATCCGCCTTGTGATGTGACTGGTCCATGATGTGACTAGTCCACCTTGAAAGAACCACCAGACCAGTTGACCAACTCAAAACTCTCATTTCCCACCAGGTAACATCTGCCTTTATACGGATCAACCGGTCAGCATTGTCCAAGATCTTACGGTTAATGCTCTGCTTCTAACATTTGCTATTCGAAACGTATACGTAAGGTACCAAAAGGCTTACTTCTGAGCTGACCCAAACCACTCAAACATAATATTTAGGTGAGCACATACTATATATAAGAACACTGCTAAACATATTATCGTCATTTCGCCTTCTTCCCTGCTCACCTTTCTTTACGGAAGCTCGTGCTCTACGCAAAAGGCCAAACCGTGTGTTCCCGCCACCTGTTTCAGTGCCACTCTTTCTTGGCAGCGTCGAGCAGCATTGCATGGCACTGCTCAACTAAGTTCCTCACTGGTCAAGTGTCGTCATAATCCAGCATCATTTAGGGTCAACGGAAACTATTACCATCTAGGTCTTAACTAGGTCTTAACATAAAGGTCTTAACTTTGGGGTGTCAGCAACTGGCAATGTTCCCCAGGTATGGCTCCCCGTCAAAGGTAAGTTTATCTTAATCTTTTATTCCCACTGTCTTATCCCATTATTCCCAGGGCGCCCGCGGCCCTAAGCCCCAATCTCCGATGCAAATCCATGGAACGTACCTCGGTACGCACTGCACACGCTGATTGCCAAGCTCCTCTCAATCGAGCGTCTGACGTGCGGCAGGATATACTATGGATATTTTCATTACCGCAACCATCCTATTGTACAGGTGCGGCCACTGTTAGGGGTAACAGTTCCGAGTAGTGCCACAACTTCTGCCACGAGTAGCCCCGACGAGCGCCGCGGGAATTTTGCGACAGTGCGCAACCATCACCAGAGGTGGAGTTAACTGCCTTTCGCCTGCTATGGTTATGCAGTGCTTCGCGCTGCGCCGGCGGTGGCGAACTTCGAAGCACTCAACGCTTTGCCGCGTTCGCTCAAACACTGGCCGTGCCTGCTCAGCGCAGTATAAAAAATACCGCACAGTGTACAGTCTGTCGACGTTCAGAGGTGAAAAAAATCAAAGTGACTGTGATCAGTGTGGTCGCAAGACATCCAAGGTCGTATCCAGTTTGTAGGGACGCGGTGCGAGCTACCCAGCACCACCTGCAGCTTGTGCAAGGGGTGTCGCATTCAGGGAACGAATTGGGCAGTCAAACAGCATCCAACCGATAGTTTGGTGCGCAACGCGGGTTGGCGTTATCCGCCCCTGAGCACAAGGCAAAACAGAGCAAATAGTGTGCCGTTGTTGTTTTTTATGCACTACCCAAGCTTCTGGTTTGAGAACTGGCTGATTTTTTGAGCACTCTAACATGCTATTAAATTTGATTAGTGCTCGCATTTCTTTTCTTTCTTAGTGCAAGAAACATATAATTATGTGTAGGAATTACTCGAACTCTTCACAGCAAAAAAAAGTGTACCCTAAATCATACGGCAAGTGTTGCGCGCTTTTCTACTCATAGAATGCCCTTGTTATTGAATTCGCTAGTTACAATAAATGCTATTCGACCTCGAAAAAAATGCGTAAGTCACTGCAACAAATTTCTCAACAGAGCTTGCATTCGCAAAACATCGGCGTACAAAGAGCGAAAAACATTTGAATGGCTTTAAGTGCCGCTATTCCTGGCGTTTGACCTGAGTGATGCCGTGACTTCAAAAAAAAAATGAAGAACAGCCTCTCGTAAGACGGCTATTTTTAAGACCCTGCTTTAGAGCTCTTTTGCTGCGCGCCAAGAGCACTGCCAGGAAGCGACCGTGTAAGATCGACGTATGAAAGACGCACGTTCTGGAGCGCAAGGGTTCTTTCCTTCAAGACACCTTCTTCTCCACAAATTATTTCAGACATCCATGAAACAAAATACTTTGTGATTGAAATTAGAGTCTCAGACTTGTTCTCTGCAATGCTGCCGGCAATAATTTAACACGACTGACCACTGGTAACAGAGTAATACTGTAACTGGGGCAAAAAGACGGAATTTTCCGTTCAGACTGTCTGGGGGAGTCTGAAAGCCACTATCCCTTTTTCTCTGAAAAAAAACTAGAGCCTCTTCTCTTAACAAAGAATGAAGCCCTAACACAACAAGAAAAAGTCCGTAAACACATTAGCGCCTTGTGGGTGTCTATGCCCGTGTCCTTGCTCTGTTAGCGCTTCCATTCTTTCCCATGTACAACCAACGGGCCCGAACTATTACCGAGTTGTCTTGCATGGATTTTCCTTCGGCAGCACGGAGAGTTCGTCGGGTGTGAACTCAGGCTGCTCTATCAGACTGCACTTAAGTGCAACGTTGCTTAAGTGCGAAGCACTTCAGGCGCCCGGCTTGTTGTTGCAGCTCCTCCAGGTTGTTGGGACTGGGCCATCTCAGCTGAGTCACCTGTGCTGCGACCTTAGAATCGTCCGTCCGCTATGGACGCGGCGCATAGCAGAGCGATGAAGTTCTCGAGCCGAGGAAGAGTTGAAGCAACATTTATATACAGTATGTACAACGGTAACAAAAGCTTTGCATGGCTCGCACAAAGGCGACGGCACGTCTCAGTTCGGTACCACCGAAAAGCGCCGCACTCGCTGTTCTTCCGGGCTGTTTTATACCCTCGGGGGGTCCGTTGCGGCCGCGAGCGGTTCGAATCCCTGCAATCAGGTCTCTCATTGGCCGTAGTTTTAATTCGACGAATGGAGGCGAAGCGATTGCGTCAGCCGAGCCGCCACGACGCGGAAAGGGGGGGGGCGACTCAGCGGCGCCGTCTCCAGGCGTGTTGTTGCGTGTCTTCCGCGGGCCGTTCGTCCGAGGCTTAATTCGACCGTAGCCATTGCGTAGGGGAACGTTGTGAAGGCGACTTTGCGGCGCCTTCAGGTTGGGGCACGTCTGCCGCGGGCGGTTTGGGCTGGGCGCTCGGGCACAACACTACCCCCGCCGCCAGACAATGCGCCAGAAAGACCAGCTGCTTCCTCGTGGCTAGGCCTTTTCGGGGGCTGTGGCACTGTCTCTTGACTACTTTCGGTATCAACGCCAGGCTGGCACTGAAACGAGTCAGGCGAGTTCGCCAAATTCCCCCTGGTGAAACATTGCTCTGCACTTCGAGAGCTTTCACGTTGAGTGGAACTGCTTTAATTTTTCGAAAAAACGCACGTGCAACATTGTTTATTAACCCTCGCTAGTCTAAAGCAGTGGTTCCGGATGTGAAAGCATTAAATGTACCATTAAGCAGAAATGCGGCCTTCCGAGCCTGGCGTTACCAAAAGATAGTTCGAAAAATAGCCGACAGTGCGACAAGAGAATAAAAGCAAAGCATAGCAAATTAAACAGGTCTGGCATTCTAACCCGGCTCGTATACAGAACTGCAGTTCAACATGCATTCCTTGCATTATCAGTTTTTTCCTGCATTGTCAAACCCTGCACCATCATCGATCCGTGCTTTTAGCTGACAAAAGGTGGACATAATGAAATACTTGTGGCATTGGACCTCACAGCGTGCGTTAGACGTGTGTATTGATACTTGCCTACAGGAGTAATTTGAGCATGCTAGTTAGAGAAGTATCAAAGCACGTTTATGCTAATAGCCATAATGCAAGGTTTACAATGACGAGGGAAAAAAGAGAAGAGATAACAATCACCCTCCGGAGTACCTCGCAAATAGCTTATTAAAGGAGAACAAAACCAAAGAGAAAACGAAAACAACATAAAAATAAATGTTCCGTGGTGGTTGCGACAGGACACAATCGCACAACTTGAGGCCTACAGAACTATTTTGGCCATGCTAATTAAGACAGGAGCAAAGCGTGCTTGTGCCAGAAGCGCGTATATACTGCGAACAAGGACGATTGGCCGAGCCGTACAGTCTTAGAATAACAGAGGGAAGAGGGACACGACGCCCAGGTAAAAAGATTATAACCAGGGCAATAGGAGGGCGCCATCTGGCTGCGTGGATGAGTAATCTGAGCACGCTAATTACAGAATCAGCAAAGCAGATTTACACCAACGGCGTATATGCGTGGCTCTCTTAGGCGCTTGGCCGAGCCTATTAGCCATAGTGCGATCGCTGAAAAACATTACGCGTGGCAATGCAAGGTCCCCAGTGATGTCGACTCTCTTCCGCGCTGGCTGCTTGTCTACTGCGTTTAGTACGACGAGCTTTTCCTGAAGGGAAAGCGCCACCAGTTTTCGCGACGCCATCAAGGCCCGACGAAGTTCGCGGATGCAAATTCAACGGGGTTCTCAATGCTTGAAGCGCACGATGACGACGGGAGCTCGTGCTATTTATGCGGTGGTGTTTTTATGGCAAAGCCGCACTTCCGGCGTTCCGAAGTGAAACTTCCGCTGTAAGCGCAGGGATGATGGTGGATGCGTAGAGTAACATAGGGCCGCCTAGTGCTAGCGAATCGCACCGGCGTGCAGCTTCATGCAGTCAGCTCCGTAGCCAAGCCTGGCCAAGGTTGGTCAAACGTGAAAATGGCGGTGCACGCATGTTGCCCGGGGGACTTCGGAGTGTCGGATTACGACGAATGATCCGGGAACGTACCCTGAGCCACGGCGTAACAGTGAGGATTTTAATACATGGGACTCTACGCGAGCTGCGCCGGGACTAGATAAAAAAAATTGGGCCCATCTCCCCGCGAGCGGGACTCGAGTAAATGCATCGCATAGGGGGTGGGTGTATTGCGTTAACGTTTAGTGTTTGGGGAGTTGGTGGTAGTGAATGCGTTGTATCAGCAGCTTCTTGACGTAGTTTGAATGAGTCAAGGATATAAGGCGCGTTCGTAGCCTTCCATTCTGTGTCGGCTTTGTGGCGCAGTGGGAAGAGCACCGTGTACCTCGCGTTCCGCCCACAGGTAGTGAATGCGTTGTATCAGCAGCTTCTTGACGTAGTTTGGATGAGTCAAGGATATAAGGCGCGTTCGTAGCCTTTGAATCTGTGTCGGCTTTGTGGCGCAGTGGGTAGAGCACGCTGTACATTGCGTTCCGCCCGCAGGGTCGTGGGATCGAAACCAGGCGCCGCTAAGTATTATTTTTTTATATAGTGTAGGGGGAGGGGTGCGGACCTGTTGTTGAGAGCGAGGAGGGTAGCGTGATGCGGAAGAGGAGGAGTGGGGGAGAGGGCGCACCTGCGCGCTGAGCTGTTGCGGACGCACGGCGGACGCTACATGTGAGTTAAAGAAATGCTCTGCATTTAAAACTCCCACCCCTCGCGGGAACCCCTGTGTAGATGCGACGCATAGGCGGAACGGCGAAGGGAACGCGTTTTATAGCGCGCATAACGTTGAGGGGACTGCGTAAGCCGGTCCCAGTCGATGACGACGTTGGCGTACTTGTAAAGCGGCGTGGACTCTAGGTGTTTGAGCCAAGCGTGGATGTTGCTTCACCGGAGAACGGCACACCGGTTATATGCGCAGCGCGCCCGAAGGAGAGGAAACCGCGGAAGAGAGAGTACTGCACATGCGCCGGCGCCAGCGCGTCTGCCGCGGCTATGACGCAACACAATCCAACACAATCCACTTTAATCCAATCCAAATCCAATCCAATCCAAAGCCAAGCCAAGCCAAGCCAGTCCAAGCCAATCCAATCGAATCCAATCCAATGCCCCTCGCGAGAGAGTGTTCGCTATCGGAGAGGAGAGGGGGTGAGCGGCGGAGAGCGCAGCTGGCACGGCGAGGAGAATGGGGGAGGGGCGGACAACGCCGACGACGCCGGAGGGACAAGGCGAGTGAATGAGATGCTCTGCATCTAAAAACAACGCAACAGCCTGGAAAACGCAGCCCTGAGGAAAGTAACAGCGGGGTTCTACTGTATACCGATGCGGAGTGTGAACAGGGTGGATGAAAAGAAGGCCAAAACGCTGAGTTGACAGAGGGGGGAATGCACTCCTCGGAAAATACCTGCTGAGTGTTCTGACATTGTAACACTCCCCCTGGCTACGCCCCTGACTACCACCACTACTACTACTACTACTACTACCACTACTACTACTACTACTACTACCACTACTACTACTACTACTACTACTACCTAATCAGAACAAAATATGATACAACCATGACAGGCCTACCACCAAACACTGCGGATCTCACTGCTTGAAATAAAAGGTAATGCTTTTGCATTCCCGTATGTAAACAGTGGCTTTCTGAATTTTTCTTTGTTACATGTCTTTAGCTTCCTCTAAGGGGCAACGGTTGCCAAATTTGGGTATGAATAGTCAAACTGAGTGACATTTTGTTTTCCACGGTTGTATTTGTTTTTCGTTGTCGTCCTTTATACTATGATCTATGATCTACATTAACTTTGTTATGACGAATAGCTGTCTTAAGTTCGCCAGTTGCGCATTTTTGTGCAGCTACAAGGACTTAGTGTTCGCGTTGGGGCACTCGATAAAGAATGACTACACATTAAAAGGCACCGACAGTTTGTAATACCCGATACTCGATTTAGTAGCTACCAAAGACGTCGAACACAACAGCAATGCTGCGCCCGGTCGTCGCGTACGAACAGTGTTGTTGGCAAACGTCAAGTAAGAGAAGAACAAATAATGGCCTTCGTTTCCAAAGCAACAATTTTCAAGCGCCATCGCCAATCGACGTTTTCCTTTCTTTTTTTTAATATTCAGACAAATTTTCCCCCTTTCGCACTCCTGTTTTCGTCTTGTTTAATTATACAATCCAATTAAAATCAAATTTCCCTTAGCCAATCCTTCGGAGTAGGTGCGGGCCAGTTTCTATGGACCATCATCATCATCATCATCATAATCGAACGCGAACACCACGATGGCCGAAGCCTCAGTGACCGACGCAGTTCAACCACAGCTTGTGTCCAAGGAAGGTGACATCACTGTCAACTTCACCGGACGGCACACCGCTGGTAAGTGTATGGCACCTGGTGTCATCCTGCGAGGGCGCGAAAAACCGCCATTTTCCCGCTTCTTTCTGCGAACGTTCCTTTTCGCGCCGGACCTCGCGTGAGTTCACAACGTGGTGTTGTTGTGGCACCTGGCCTCTTCTTGCAGAGGCTGATTTGGGTGAGCTCATCGACCGATACTGGTACGACATCCGTTTCGAGATCTGCCTCGACGCGCACAAGTCGAGGACCTACTGCGTCGGCCCCGAGCAGGCGCCCAACGTGCGCGTGCAGCAACTGAGGCTGATGGACATCGCGAAGAACAAGTACGAGGTACCGTAGTACGCTGGGCCGTATTAGATAGCACAGATAGCGAGAAAGACAGCTAGGCAGTGAGTGAGTGAGTGAGTGAGTGAGTGAGTGAGTGAGTGAGTGAGTGAGTGAGTGAGTGAGTGAGTGAGTGAGTGAGTGAGTGAGTGAGTGAGTGAGTGAGTGAGTGAGTGAGTGAGTGAGTGAGTGAGTGAGTGAGTGAGTGAGTGAGTGAGTGAGTGAGTGAGTGTCTGACGCCAGCCCTTACCTCTGCTTCCTCTCATTTTCGTCCGCTCAAGCGACGAAGCAATGCTGGCAGTCCTTTGCATCTAGGAGCGTGGTTTTATATTTGCTCGGCCGGTACGCTGGCTTCGCCTTCCTCGTGGCTCCCCTCCAAGCGACTCCGAACAGTATTAATTAGAACAGCGATCCGCCTCCTAGCTGTGCCAAATACTGCCACGCCACCATGATGTCCACAGTGGCTGACAGATGATCCGGTTTACAGCGGCTGGGTATTGGATCATATCACCTTTAGCATCATCATCATCGTCATCATCGTCGTCATCATCATCATCATCAGCCTATCTACGCCCACTACAGGGCTAAGACCTCTCCCATAGGTCTCTAATTACCTCGGTCCTGTGCCAACTGCGACCAATTCATCCCAGCATACTTCTTCATCTTATCTGCCCATCTAACTTTGTGCCGCCCCCTGCCACGCTTGCCTTCTCTAGGGATCCACTCTGTTGCCCTTAATGACCAACGGTTATCTTGCCTTCGCGTTACATGCCCCGCCCACGTCCATTTCTTCTACTTAATTTCTGCTAATATGTCTTTAACACGTGTTTGTTCCCTCACCCACTCCGCTCTCTTTTTGTCCGTTAATGTTACACCTGTCAGCTTCCGTTCCATTGCTCGCTGAGTCGTCCTCAATTTACGTTGGACCCTCTAAAGGAGCCTCCAAGTTTCTGCCCTGTAGGTGAGTACCGGGAAGATGCAGCTGTCATAAACTTTCTTTTTCAGGGACAATGGTAGGCTGCCATTCATTATCTGAGAATGTCTGCCGTATGCACTCCACCCCATTCTTATCCTTCTAAATATCTCTGCCTCATGGCTGGGATCCGGGGTCACAACGTGGCCTAAGTAGAAATAATCACTTACCACTTCCACTGCCTCGCCACCTATCCCAAACTGCTGTGCTCTCCGGAGGTTATTGATCATTCATTACTTCAGATTTCTGCATATTAATTTTCAGGCCCACGATTCTACTTTGTCTGCCCAGTGCAGTAATCAGGCGTTGAAATTCGTCCCCCGAGTTACTTAATAAGGCAACGTCATCAGTAAATCTGAGGTTACTAAGGTATTCTCCATTAACCCTTGCGCCCAACTGTTTTCAATCCAATGTTCTGAATACCTCTTGTAAACATGCTGGGAGTAACATTGGAGAGATGGTGTCTCCTTGTCGCCCTCCCTTATAGATATTTTACTAATCCCTTATGGAGGACTATGGTAGCTGTGGACCCATTGTAGATATCCTCTAGTATTCTTACGTAATGCTCATCTACTCCCTGATTCCGCAACGCCTGCATGACTGCTGAGGTTTCGACCGAATCAAATTCTTTCTCATAATCTATGAAGGCTATATATAGGAGTTGAGTATACTCTTCGCACTTCTTTATCACCTGATTGATCGTGTGAATATGGTTTGTTGTTGAATAACCTTTACGGAACCCTGCTTGTTCTTTAGGTTGACTGGAATCTAAGGTGGCAGAAAGGCTGTTAGCGATTACTTTGGTAAGTACCCTCTAGACGACTGACAGTAAGCTGACCGGCCAGCAATTTTTCAAGTCTTTCATGTCACCTTCGTTATCGATTAGGATGATGTTGGCGTTCTTGCAAGATTCCGGTACACTCGCGGTTATTAGGCATTGCGTATACAGTTTTGCCAGTTCTTTATTGTACAATTAGCCCGCCATCCTTCAAGAGGTCTGCTGTTATCTGATCCTCACCAGATACTTTGCCCTCTTGCGTTTCTTTCAAAACCTTCTTTACTTCTGTCGCTGCTGGTGGGATGTCTACCTCCTCTGAACTATTTCCTCATTCGGTGTTATCCTGGATGTCGAGGCTACTTTACAGATCTCCATAGAACTCATCGGCTGCTATAACTATTTTATCCCTATTTGTGATTACATTGCCTCGCTTGTCTTTAAGCGCATACATCTGATTTTTCCCCATGCCTAAACGCCTCTTCACTGCTTTCAGGCTACCTGCGTTCTTTACAGCATGCTCGATCCTCTGCATAGCATACTTGCGTATGTCAGCTGTCTTACGCTTACTGATTAACTTCGAAAGTTCCACCAGTCCTATGCTGCCACCATAGATGGAGACTGCCATGCTTCTTAATAAAGTCTTTCGTCTCCTGGGAACGTTTTCCAGTATCCTGTCTAGAGATCTTACCGCCGACTTCTATCGCACACTCCGTGATAATGCGCGTAAGATTGTCGCTCGCTTCCTGTGTCGTAAGCTCTTCTTCCTCGGTTAGAGATAAATATCGGTTCTGCAGCACGATCCTGAATTCTTCAACTTTCCGTCTTACTGTTCGCTCATTGATCGGCTTCTTCCGTACTTGCTTGTTTCGGTCCCTTCTCAAATCTAGCGAAATTCGATATCTTACCATCCTGTGGTCACTGCAGCTCACCCTTCCCAGCACTTCAACATCCCGAACGACGCCAGGGTCATCGCATAGTATGGTCCATTTCATATTTATGCTCCCCGTTCGGGCTGCTTCACGTCCACTTCTGGCTCTCCTGTTTGCGGAAGAAGACATTCGACTGTATCACGCGGAACTTGTTCTCTGGTCCGTTCCGGTTTCTTGTAGAGTTAAATTGGCGCTGATACAGAACTACCGAACATTTTTTTAGAATGCATTGTGCAGTCCGACTCGTAAAACGTTCGATTACTCCGAGTAAGAGTTTTTATGGGGAGTTTGTGACGTTCATGGAAGATTATTAGGCATGGTTCGTCGAGGTCACATCCCTGCTATGACGTCAAATTATTTTGCAGCATGGATGAAGCATGATCTCATCTTTCTCTGCTTTAGCTTTCAAGTATTTAACGGTAGTTGTAAAAATGGCATATTTACGCAACGTAATTTACCAGTTACAATTGTTAACGATATTCCCCAGTCGCTAGTTTTTAGCTTGTTACAGTTAGAAGGCGCGAAAAGCCTCATTACATTGTGCATCATGTGTTCTGTACAAATAAGAGATCCCATGCACGCAAACGCCACCAGGTGAAATGAGAGCTTCGTTTGGCTATGCATCTTCCAAAGCAGGTATCCTTCCTTTATCAAGTGAGCAAGGAGCTTACGGAGCTGCAGCTTGAATCGTGCGAGGCGCCCAAGGTCTTCATCACGATCGACCTCAAGTGCACTGCCCTGGACTGGAAGACGCCGCCGCAGAAGGTCCGCCAAGGCATCACGTGCCTGGGCTATATCATCGACTATGACGAAGAGTTCCACTATGGTAGCTTCGACTGAAGCCACTGTACTGCGGAGCTACCACCCTGAGAAATGTAGACGGCATAGAGTAGTAACGAAAGTGCAGGGAGGGGAGAATTTTCTATTTTTGTATGCAAATAAACTTTCTGTGGGGAAAGGCTTCAAGGAAAATAACCGCTACGACTGTCCTATGGCCCCTAAGCGTTAGAGCAAGTGCTTACACAAGAAAAAGTGGCGTCGATTTGTTAAAAAAAGGAGCTTGTTTTTCTTACCAGCTTATAAGTTACCCCACCGTGATATGTATTTTGGATTAAGCGTTCGCTTAGGGAATTTATATATGGGGCTGCGGTAGATCGCTCTGCGGACGAGGGCCGGGATTGTGTGGTAACATTTGTAAATCCCATTTTTCCGTTAATGCTTGTGAAATGTACGTCAAACTACAAGGATTCTGTGCGAGTTTCGTATGATAACTCGCTAGTAATTCCTAAGAGCCAGAGCGAGAACTTTCTCAGCAGGACCCTCAAAGTTCCCGGGATTACAATCTGCTAATACAGGGTAGTCGTAAGCGTTGCGGAAAGCTTGTGGCACTTTCGTTGCGTATAAGGATACGCCAGTTTTCATCTCCAGGTTTTCGAGATACAAATAACTTAGAGGTGCTGATATGAACGATCTGATACACGTCATTTTTCTGAATAAACGTTTTGTTGTAAAACACGCATGTTTACCTTGGGTGCATGAGCCGATACAAGTGTCATTCTCTGAACGAGCGTTTGTTGTTAAAACACGCATGTTTATTTTGGGTACATGAGCCGATACAAACGTCATTCTTCCGAATAAACATTTTATTGTTAAAACACGCACATGTTTTCTTTAGCTGTGTGGACAATAGTTTAAAAAACCTGCGTTATTTAGGAAAGCAACACCGTGTTTGTTGATACATTCTTGAAATCAATTGAGCAGTTCGTTGTGTGGGAGTGAGTAGTAAAAGTCTTTTTACGTCAATCGAGCGAGTAAGGGATGTATAATTATTAAACCTAAGAGGGTATTTGATAAACTTACAAGTTTATTTTTTACTTACCAGTTTAGTTTTTGCCAACTGCCGATTCCTGAAACGATGGTCCTAAAGGGCCGGCCCACTTTGTGGGTTTTAACAGTAGGAGTGGCTTCAAGGTTATATTTCTTATAATTGTCTCAGGAGTGAGACAGTCGTTCCCATCCTACAGAGTTGTATAACGTCCTCGCATAGCATTTTATTGCTCGCAGGGCAGATATGTGCCGAAGCGTTGCTTCGATTTCTTTATTTTACAGAAGAAACACACTTCAAGGTGAGTGACCAGCTGCAGGCAGATTGCTTGCTTCGAGGAATTGCAAGAAACTTGCTTGTTACGGTGCATAGTTTTAACAGCGGAGTTGTTGTACACGCCGCAAGTTCGCCGTTGCAGGAACAAATACCAAGAAAATTCCAAGCGCTCGTAGGCGCGTGCCTCGAGGAGTCCGCCTAGCGTACCCGCCACGCGCAGTGGCTTTAGCCGAAAAAAAAACTGCAAAAAAACCTTGAGGAGCGAGAAAATGGCGAGCGCTCGTAAGCGCGTGCCTCGCGGCGACCGCCGACTCCCCGGCTGGCGTAGCGGCCTTAGGAGAGAAAAAAAAGTCCAGCGCTGTCGTCAAGCTCTACCGCACATTAAAAAAAAAAACAAAAAAAAACTAGCGTTAATGCTATAAAGTTGAAAAGACACCCTGCTTGGGAGAGGTCATCGCTGCCGCCGCATTACCTAGAAACCATTATGGATGATTGGTGACATGGGTACGAGTGTGCTATTCCCTCCCGAGATGACTTGCAGATCCCACCCACCGCGGTGGCTCAGTGGCTATGGCGTTGCGCTGCTGAGCCCAAGGACGCGGGTTCGATCCCCTCCGCGGCGGCCGCTGTTTTGATGGGGGCGAAAAGCGAAAACGCCGGTGCGTTCTAGATTTCGGCGCACGTTAAAGATGCCCAGGTGGTCCAAATTAACTGGGAGCCCTCCACTACGGCGCGCCACACCGCCTTTGAAGAGTCGGCCGTGTTGAACCTCGTGCACAATAAATCAAGACTTGCAGAACCCGTCGCCGCTGCTTCGAATCGATGACGAAGAGCTGGTGAAAGACTACAGTGCTGAGTACGACTTTGCAGCTACCACTCGCAGCGAAGAAGACGGCGACCTCTTCGACGCAGATGAAGACGATTACCGGCACCGCAACTGTGCAAATAAACAATGACACTGAAACTTAACTATGTGTCCGCCAATGCTCACCTACAACAGCTTCGCCATTCAAGTCTTGCGCGTGAGTGCAAGCTTCCCTGATTTTTTTTTTCTTTTTGTTGGCTACGTGACGAGATCATAGCACTATATAAACGAGCATGGGAAATAAACCGAGTGCATTAGCTTGCGCACTGTGGTGTGTCTTTTCTACGACCGGCTTATCTTTTCCGAAGTTTCTGTTCGTCCCTATTGGTTGCGCATCACACACCAACCAGGCCACCATATTGATTTTATGAACAATAAAGCGATGTCATTTACAGACATCACAAATATTACTGCTGTATCCTACAGTATAATGCCGTCCAAAAAGTGTTAAGTATGGGCCTGAGGTACTTCCAATAGGTATATGTAGGTGATATTTTTGGGGCTCATGATGAGAACACGTCACCCCCGTTTTATAGGTGACATTTCAGTGAATATAAACTTATCCAGTTTCAAGTTTCAAGTTTATTTCAGACATGTAACATTGCATGGCTCAGGAGGAGGGAAAGAATAGCTGCACTGACGATGTTCCCTTCCCCTGAACCGCATCGGCAGCAAGGGCTAATAGCCACAGTCAAAGCACTAATACAGTTTTCAGTGAAAACAAAAACAGTTGAATGCTTATAGACAGCCCCTAAAAAGAGGAATATAATACAATTCGTACGCAATAAAACAATTCAACACAAATATATCCAACATAAAACGTAGCGAAAACATGGCAAAGGCTGGGGTAGCAAGTAGACACGTGTACACCATGAACAACAAAAGGCAACAAAAGTAATACATATACTGAGAGGCAGTGTTATAAAAAATTAAAGCCGTTCCACTCAATGTGAAAGCTGTCGGAAGTGCAGAGCAGTGATTCGCCCTAATGGGCTGTACCGCCGTTATCCGCTTACTGCTACCACCCCGTGCAATTCAATTTTCCCGCCTTCACAGTGCTCGCACGCCCCCTCCCTGAAACTGCGCCGGCGGGAGTTTTGTTCTCTTTGCGCTTTTTGTCCCCGCACGTGCCGGCGTTCCACTGCCACATTTTGCGTTTACTATCGTAAAAACCAACCACAACGGGCGTCCTTAAGTAAAGGAACGCGGGCGCTGCCGGTTAATTACGCACATTTTGCCTCAAATGTATACCTACAGTTTTCTTTGCGCTAAACAACGGGGAGATATATGAAAAGCGCCAGCGTTTCACGAGTTTCGAACGCTTATGACTATATAAACCGCTTGGCTTTCGAAGCCTCTGGGGTACGCCGCGGGCAACAGCGTTACCCCGGGACGCCGACTTGGTGCTCCATATACTTGGGTCGAGTGAGCGAGCTAAGACAAGGAGAGCGTTTAAAGTGCTTTGCACTTAAAAGAAAGTCTTTATCTGTTGATACGACGGCAAACGATCAGAGGAGTTGGGTAGACCAAATCGGTTAAGCAGAGTAGGCAACGCATTATTAATATAGTGTTTGAAATCCGTAATTATAGTAGAGGGCGAGGCACGTACCAGTGCTCATGATGACGCGTTTGAAAGCAGTAGGTTTTTTTAGGTTAATTTGTTTCCTAAGGGAACGGCGCTCGACGTTCGCGCAGTAAAACGAATTGCAGTAAAACAAATTGCAAGGTTTACTGTAGCAGTATCATTTAATTCTAGCACCTTACCGTTAAAAAGCGCAATGAATTGGCTCTGATTTTTTTTTTCGGAAGTCAATAACACCACCCATGTAACAATTCCGACTTTGACGTCTTCTTGCGAGTCTCTTAAGGCATGGTCTGTCAAGTAACTTTGTTAAATGAATGCATATACATTTTTTCCATACCTTTGATCCCAAAATGGTCTCTACTTCTTTGCGGGGTTTTTCTCTCCTGCTTCGTAGACCGGAGGCAGACTAGTCTTCACTATAGTGGCCTGAATTTACCACCGCTGGTGCTGTATTCGAAGCACTACTTAGCAAGATAGGCGCCTTTGTAGATACGTTTTAGAATATTTTCTTTCCACGCAATAGCTGTAGGAGGTCGAGCCTAAGAAGGTGCTTAACATAGAGGAAACAGGTTTAAGAAATGTACATTGTCGATGTATAATTTTCCAGATAAAATTATTCTGGCAATTGCTGTCGTGTCAAAATTCTATCTTACGAAGGAACCCAAGCATGCTTTGTA